>NW_027108332.1:551425-567294 GCF_000696795.3 Halyomorpha halys | reverse complement strand
TTTTATGATATTTGACAAAATGTTAATTTCTAGTTGTTCGTATAAAATGTTGGATTTTTGAAAAAATATATCTCTAGGTCCTTAAGACGCACATATGTCTGCCAACACTCAAAATTAAGGAAATTTAACTTACTATAAAGTAGTTTATGATACTTATCTTCATAGGGGTAGTAGTTTTTATGACGTTCACATATGAATATAAATTTGGCAAATCAAAATTTCAAAACTATAAATCAATTTATATTAGCAAATTTCATGAAAACTATTACTCCTACGAAGATAAACATCCTGAACTACTTTATAGCTTACTAAACTAGCTTTAATTTGAGTGCTAATAGACATCTGTACGTCAAATGGTTTTTGACATATGGATTTTTCAAAATAAATTCACTAACTCACGATCTTTCAGTACTTCCCATACAACATTTTTATGAAATGTTGCTTTTTAAAAAGCTATATCTCGAGAACTATTTAACGTAAATAACTCTTTTCGGGCTCATATTTTAGCAAAGTTGCTCATCTTTAAATGAAGTTCTCTTATATTTTCTTGTGTTGTTCTTACTTTTTAAGATATAGAACTGCGAATTAAAAATTAAAATTTTTTTTATCGCTTTCAAACAGCCGCCTTCTTTATTCCCCCTACCTATACTTGGTAGACTCATCAATTTTGACTAGTAATTATACATAGTTTTCATCAAAGTAATCAAAAATTGGGGTGAGATAACTGCCTTTTTTCTCCTTTTGGGCTCTTGTACTAAACCAACAACACTAGAAAACTTAAGGGAACGTCATTTAAAGTAGAGTAAATTTCTTAAAATATGAGCCCTAATAGAGCTATTTAGTTCAATAGTTCTCGATTTATAACTTTTTAAAAAGCAACATTTCATAAAAATGTTTTACATAATGTACTGAAAGATCAGTAAGTAAATTTATTTTGAGAAATCTATATCTCAAAAACCTTTCGACGTACTGATGTCTATTAGCTATCAAATTAAAGCTAGTTTAATAGACTATAAAGTAGTTTATTAAGTTTATCTTCCTAGGAGTACTATTGGACGTAAATAGCTCTTTTAAGGCTAATATTTCACCAAATTTACTCTTCTTTAAATAATGTGCTCTTAGGTTTTCTAGTGTTGTTGATAGTTTTTAAGATATAGAGCTCCGAATGAAAAATTAGTGTTTTTCAAGGTTTTGAAACAGCCGCCATTTTTTATTCCCCCTACCTATATTTGGCATACTCATCAATTTTGTCTAATAATTATTCATAGTTTTCATTAAACTAATCAAAAATTGGGGTAAGATAACTGCCTTTTTTTCTTTCCCGCTCTTGTACTAGTAGTTTTAAAGATGACTTTTAGTACTGAGAGATCGACATTTAATTCTGTCTAAGGTTCCGGACAGGCTTCAAATGACCCGAAATACTTAAATTAGCTTAGAAAATCAAAATTTTAGAGAAAGGCTATTATTTGCGGATCGACAACGGGGAGTTGTTTTATTTATTTTTTTTAATATTTATTTATTGGTATTTACAACTGTACATTATAATACATTTAGTAAATCTGATCTAAGTTAAATTGGAGTGTTACAGGCGTGTAGAGAAACTACCCATTGGTAGCACGCTAAGTAGTTTTATTTACAGGTGAGTTTCGCTTGGTTTTGTTTCATTCAGACGGAGGAGGCAGTATTAGGCAACCAGAGGAACGATTCTTCACGAGACTCAGCCTTTCAAAAGACAATCGTTTACGGTTTAGAGAGAAATGAATTTCTGCGCTCATCTGATTTTCGTTGATAACATGACTCTGCTTAAGGATATTGAATGAGGAAGTGCTCTCAGGGCTATGATCCCATTGGGACTATTTAATTGTGAGAAATACTTATGCATGATAATGTACACTCACATATCGCTAAAATTGTTAACGAATACTTGAAGCTAAAAGAAAATTCCAATTTGGACAGTCCCACATGATCTCAAGATATGAATCCGATAGAGGATTTGTGGGATAACTTAGGTAGATATGTTATGCTAGGTATGTTGGGCATCACCATCCACCTCCTGGTTACTTAAATCAGCATCAGTCCAATTTCACTCTACTCGTAATTATTTAGTTCTATTCATCCAGTAATTGGAAATATTTAGGTGCAAATAAGAATACTTTAACTAACCTCTAATGTATGACTACTTTCTCCAAGGGTTTAAAATCTTTATAGAAATAAGACCTATTTTCTTATCGAGAAACCTTCTTGCTTGCTAGCTGTCATTCCTAATTATACCACAGTTTCCCAGAATGAACTGTAAATCTTTTTTAAGACAGGAAACTGCACGTTGATTTCGACTATTACAGCACTTACTGGACAAACGTGACTGATCTACATGACTATAATAAGGCCAATCTTGACATAAGGAGTTGAGCTTTGGTGCTCTACTAAACCTACGAATTCCTCTCGTATCCAATCATTCCAATCCAAAATCCTTCGTGAAATCCTCAATGCTCCTTACTTTGTAACAAATAAAATCATACATAAAGACCTTAATATTCCATATGTAACCGATCTAGCCCGAACCAGATATCACTCCTTCCAATAAAACCCCCTACCACCCAAACCCACTAGTTTCTAACCTTGCTTCCTCTTCCATTCCTGACAATCCTCCGAGGCGCCTGAAAAGAAGACAGCCACGAGACCTGCTAATGTAAAACGTTATTAGAGTGCTACCAATGGGTAGTTTCTCTACACGCCTGATACACTCCAATTTAACTGAGATCAAATTTACTAAATGTACAGTTGTAAATAGCAATAAATAAACAAATAAAAAAAATCTTATATTGTTTCTGTTTTATCTAGTCTCCTTCTTGCATGATGATGATTTGTAAGAAATTATATTTGGTTATATACTTCTATAATATATCTCACACCATCTTCTTCAGTCTAATTTTTTTTTATTCTGGGGTTTAACGTCTTCATTTCCTCCAGTTTTGGGCAGGAAAGACGGGTCATCCTACACGTTACGAACCTATGCTTGCTAGGTTCCCAAAGTCTAGGTTGATTCCAAGGGTCCGTCGCCCAGGCTGAATTCGAACTTTTGACACGAGAAGCGGTTACGACTCAACACGCTCGGCCATCCATTGGCTTTAACTCTTTAAAACTGAATATTACGGGCTTTACTGGACAATGGAACGATCTTCCTTTGTTTTATATCTTGTTTAGGGATTTTTCGTATATTGCAATTGGCGGTTTAAAATTAAAAATTATGAAGACTTCAACTAACTATATAAAGGGATCTCGTAAAAAATTATATTTAGCACACAGTTTATAGTAGATATGTAGATTTGTTTACTAAGTCGTTTTGGTTTTCAAGAAATGAAAAAAATACCGTAGGTACCTATCATCAAGAGTAACAGTTAAAGATATAGCTACTGTTCTTGAAATTTTTAAATGGTAAATTAAAAATAATTATATTTGAAAAAAAATTTCACACGTGTTGCCAATAGGGAAAAATTAAAAAAAAAAATTCATAGTTCTATGTGTTTTATTTGTTTTCACAATTACTTTTATCAGTTAGTTACAACTTTGGTAACATTTGTGACCACTAACCTTACGTATTATCATTTTCGATGAAATCTTCCCATATAGATTATTTTATATGACCTTTCAAGTTTCATTCGTACTCTTAAATCTGTCTATATAAATATTTTTTCTATAATTATGGACTAGTTGACGATTGCTGTCCATGCTCCATACAACAGAGCTCTACACCTTCGCCTCAAGCTCCTTAGTGAGGGAAAAGTTTTTTGAAGAAAAATATTTGTTTATAATTATATAGGGCGGGTGTGAGGAGTGGCTCCCGACATTGTTAAGGTGACGGAGTAGGGAGGTTATTTTGGCTAGAGCTCTGAGCTATTCTTGTCCGCAAGCAGAACAGTTGTTGGGAGCCGACGGCCGAACCAGCATGGGACCAGCCTAGCCCGACTGCCAGGCATGGTGAGTACACACCATCCACTACTATACTCACCATACTAACCATCGGCGTTTCCTAGGACTGCTAAATTTTCGATCTTACATAGACAGATGGAGCGTGATGAGTCTCCTCGATATCTGATATGCCCGGAGTCATTCATCATACACACACTCTCACACGACACAAACGTATATACAAACACACAGATATATGCATAAACATACACACACACGCCCCTTCTTGTTGCAAAATATGAAGGTACCCATTTGATTTGCAACGGACCAATTATTTCAAGTTGGCCTCTCAACGGTAGGAATTGCGATATTTTCCTTGGAGTGATGCAGAAATGTCATTTATTTACCTGCTTATCACATCTCTGAGCAAATAAAAAATTACATATTTTGAAAAAAGCCGATATCGATAGGTTGCTTCAAAGGTTATCAATACATTTTACCTTCCTGGCAAATCAAGGGGCTATTTATTATGAATTAAATCTCATCCGAGATTCCCTTCATAGATGTCTTTATCGATACAGGAATCGAAATTCCAAATCTTTATCTATATATATATTAAAATATTGCTAATTTTAACTTGTACACTCAACTCATCAACACAAGTCGTCATAAATAGAAACATGATTAAGTTGGTGCTTGATAAAAGTTAGTCAAGTTCTATTTCTTTCTTTTAGTTTGTTCATTCTTTTCTAATCATACTAACCGTATATAAGATCAGAGGAAACGAAAAAGAATTTTTTAAATTGACAGATATTTCCCTAGCTGGTCTAAACGATTGCAAGTGTACTGTAAGAGCTATAAAATTAAATTCTTCTATAAACGTGATATGATATTAAACATTGTGATCAATTTAAAAGCTTTGCTTTATTTAATTTCACCCTAAATTAATTATTATATTTTAACACCTTGACTAATCTCTTCTTCAGTTTGATTTCCTTGTACTAAATTAAATCTGCCAGCAACCCGTCTTATTTTTAAAATGTATACGTTTCACATAAAAAAATAGATAGCTGGTAATTTCAACAATTTTCAATATTTTTTATATATTTTCAAGACTAGCATAATGGAGTAGTATGAAATAATTTAAAGTGATAATTAACTCATAGTAATTTTTGAACAATATACACTAAGACGTTGATCAATGAACCACAGTTACAGCTGTCTTAGTATCAACCTCAATGTAAGGGGTAAGTCCCTTATTTAAAATCAAGCATTATGAAGAGTTATAAAATTCCTCATTTCTATGTTTACAAATTCATTTCTCATTTTAAATTATTTATATTATTCATCTGTGTACTATTTATTTATTAATATTATTATTAAAGAGATTGAAGTTTAATGTAAGTCTATAGGGATTCAGAAGGGTCCTTAGTTGTTTTAAAATTTTGTTTATCCGGTTTTTAAATAAAATTCTGCAATTTTTAAGCAATGTAAAATAGGTAAATGCGGTTATTATTGTGCTTTTAAAGATCAGAATAGTCAAGTTTTAAATATTTTGTTTTTGTATGTCATAACTACATGAAAAAATTAAGTTTCAATATTAATATATCTCGGATTATGTTTTATAAAGTTTTTTAGATTATTTTTCCTGATGGCTTAGAAATTTTCTCAAAGCAATTAAGGTTTAGAAGAAAAAGCTTTCGCTTTTAGACGGATAAATTGCATCAGCTTCTATCTATTCAACATATTTTAATTTTATAATTTTTCGTTATGCAACCCTATGCGTAGTGGATGATGGATACTTTACCGGAAATCGAAAATCTTGGTAATATTGACAGAAGCTGTTAGATCTTGAAGGGGTCCAGTTAGTCTCATCCGATATGGCTCCCAGGGTAAGGGAGTTATAGACCGCTATACAAAATCCAATAAAAATGTTACTAAAAATTATATTTGGTTTACTACCATTGACCTTCAAAGTATGATGTAATTAAATTCTATAGAGTTTCTCTCAAAGGTTATTCACTTTTCTTGTATTTTTTTTTAACTTGTTTATAACTTTGTGAATCGTAATGTTACAGTTATTCTAATAAAACAGTGCACTATAAAAACGTGTTCTTTACCCATTTTATTTTGATTTTAAACAGCTTTAAATTTGGCTATTAAACTGTTGGCACCCAGTAGTTTTATATTTTAATAAAACAACTAATTAATCACAGCATAGTTGAACTATGCTGAATAACGTAGTTCAACATATCTGAAATATTTAAACCTATCAACTCGAATCTCATTCTAACTTAACTTTTATAGTAACTTTTATCTGAGACATTTTTGATTTCGTTAGGTTAAAACACAGGAAGAATCCTTCTTTCCAGTTTTATTTAACTTATTACCAATAAATAAATCACATATATGATATCTATAAAAAATATTAAATCCATATAATGAAACTGGCTGAACTCTTCACTAGCCATAAATTATTAGCAAGGAGATGTGAACCGCAAAAATATTTAATTTTGTACAACTCAGTTTATATATATTTTGAGAGAGGTTTTATTTATTTTTATGTAATTGTTTTTCATTTATTTATTTATTTTTATTCCTATTTTTTTTTTAAATTTGAGTATGTACGTGATAATAAATAAATTCTTTCTAACAAAAAGAAAAAAAAAATGTGTGCTATAAAATTCATTTCTTTTTTTTTTTTTTTTTTTTTTTGCTATGTTGATGATTTTATCTAGCAGGGTGAAGATAGGAAAACTATAAAATTAAATACAAATGAGATGGGGGAACAATTATGTAGTTATACAAAAGAATACGAATAAATAAATATAGTTAAATAGAAAGTAGTGATTTCGTGGATATCGATATGATCTATCTCGGTTCTAAAATATCTTAAAGGAACCAAATTCAGGACGAAATAAAATCAAGGTCAAAGGCTGGAAATGCTCAGTCCACGTCTTCTTTCCAGACAACGCAAACTAGGAATTTACTAACATAAACATCCTACTGTTATTTACGGATGCGTAGTGTTACCAGTTATGCTAAGGGAAGAATCTGACCCTAAGGTTTTCGAAAAAAAAAAAGCTCCATGAAAGATTAGACGACTGGAGAATTAAGACGGCTGTAAGATGCATATTTGTAAGACCGCAACAAATATAATGTCTACAACAAATATAATGAGGAAAACAGGTTTTGCTAACCTAATATTGCTTGTGTATTTATTTCATCTTTTGTGTATGTTATTTGTCTGAGTTTTTACTTTCACTTTCTTATATATGGAATATATAGTAAGGAGAAATATTGCGATCCTACAAAATTTTGAATTCGAGTTTTCGACGGATGAGGTCATATTGTGGTCCCCTGAGACGAAATATACAAGTCTCTCGAAATGGTCTGTGTGTGTGTGTGTGTGAACATCCCAGGGAAATATCGTATGGAACTGAACATTTTTTTCGATCAAATCGACTGGCCGGTTCATAAATTATCATTTTTTAGAATCGATTTTTCTCGTTTTTTTCGATTTAATCAAAAAGATTTTGATTAAGCTAGGTATATCATTGTCCAATTAAGTGACTTTAGTATCAGCAGGGTCTTATGCCTCATTGCTATAATTTAACGGGGGTTAAATGCCGAATTTTCAAAACAGTTTCCTCTAAAGTACCTTTAATTTAGTTTATTTATAAGAATTAACTATTTTCCACCGTTAGCTACAATATAATAACAAATATAAACTATGAATAATTAAATAAAGGAGAAGATGGCAAAATAGTGACAGGAAAATCGAAGGCAGCCGAGCGTGTTCGATCAGGAGATCGGAAGACCGATCGCAATCATATGTACATAGCTTTATTAAATTTTGTTAAATTGTTGTTTTTTTGGCAGGAGCAAAGCTGATATTTGTTATTCCCGATTCCAGAAACTCTTAAGTACGGATTTTTACAGGAATAGAAAAATAAAGATTTATTGTTTGAAATTTTCGCCTTCCAGGAAGGAAGTGAATGTTGTATGATACACGTACCTAATCAGTCAATAGTTTGAAAAATGTATAAATTGAATAAAATTTTATTTACATGTAACCAAATATTGTTTGATTTTAAGGTTGGGCGTCCGTAATCATGTAAAATAATAATTTTGTTACTGTAAATTTTTAAATAACGTTTTGTTATTATTCATATTATTATTATATAAGATTCAAATCGAATCAGTAAAGAGGGTTTTAGCACCAAACCAACTGGTAAGCATCTAAAGCCCCCCCTTTATTGTTAAATTATTTATCACATTTTATACAGTGTTTACATCATGTGCTTCAATATTATTGTTACATTATACCCTTCAGACGATCAATATATGTCAACGAAATTCAATATAGACCCTGTAAAACCCGTCTTATTCGGTCAATATTATTGAATGAGGCTTAGATATGACACGTTTCAATATTATTGCTACAATCTACGCCTCAGAGGTCAATATATTGACGAAATTCTATATTGAGTCAATAATGTTAAGGAGATTTTTAGGGATAGACTCAAACGTAGAAGAAGTTTGATCTTTTAGAAAAAAAGTTGAATTTTTTTGTTTTCATTTTGACCGTATATTGGTATAACTACTATTCATTTTCAAGGATGTATATCAGAAGGGAAATTCGCATTCCAGTGCAGATGAGGATTATGTGGATTGCACAAAAAGAGAGGAAACAATGTGTAATATCCTTGATTTATATAGTCTGGTAAGATGGAAGAGTCCCAAAAAGCATCTTAAGTCATTGGGGTACCCAGATCATTTGGGGCCGGGATGGATTAATTTTTTTAGCCTCCTTTTATCCGCAAAAAAAAAAGGTTGGAGGGTATTTATTTTTTTTGCTATAAACTTATCATTGAAATTTAAAAAAATAAAAAGTAGAATTTATAAAGAATTTCCGACTGAATTTCAATGATATAACGAGTCATAATATATTTGAAACTAATCATATGTACAAAAATTGAGAATTCATTAAGTTAAGTAAGCATTTTGCAGGTATATGTATATGTAGTCGAACGTAAAAATTTAAATATAAGTAGATGGTCAGGGTTGCGGTCAAAAAAAGAACAAATAGTTTTTAAGTATTTTAATGTCCTAATTTTAATGTAATTTAATGGACATCAAAATAGTTATAAACTATTTGTTCTTTTGTTGACCGCAACCCTGACCATCTTATTATATTTATTTTGCAGGTAATTCATCAGCATATGTATTTTGGATTGTGTAGTTATATATCGTAAAGATACAGTATGAGGGGTGGCATAACCTAGAAGTACGCCAATGTTCTGATGAAGGATTTGTAATCTATGCCTTGGTGGATATCCGGAATCTACATTGATCCAGAATAATCTGCCAGGCAGGTATGAACAGATGTTGAGATATTTAATGGACAAAGTGAATTAACTAACTTACGATGAGAGTTTTAGATCCTGCAAAACCGAATTAAAATTAATAAAAGTTGGAAATTATATCGAAAAATTATATGTTCCATATTTTATGCCTAATCGTTCCATGTTGCGTAAAACTTTATCATACCGAATAAGGAGATTTACATTTTTTAAATTTTCTTCTCCCAATCCATATATAATGTTTGCTAAACGTCTTTTCCTGTAACCCGTATTTTTTCAATTTTGTTTCATTAAAATATCTATATAAGGTTGAACATTCGAGATTTGTAGGTTAATAAACTAAACAATTTATAAATAATTAGCTAACCATAAACCATTGGATAATTCATTTAGGTAAAAGTACAACTATAATTATTGAATAAAATATTCATTAAATATAAATAAAAAACGTTTAAAAAAATGAAATGTTTAGAGAAATAAATTGTTGAAGTTATTCATCTTTATTGAAATAATGTTGATTTTTAATATCAATTTTTTTAAAAGTATTTTGAGAATATCTTAAATTCTCTCGGGACTTCTAATGTTAAAATAACTAGTAAACCAAGGAGGAAATAGTTGTAATAAGATTTGGTTTAAATTGAATCTTTGAAATTTTTTTAAATTTAAGTTATATCCTATGGAAACAATCAACTTTAATTAGTTAATGAACAATCAAAACTAAAAAAACGATTTAAATAAATTTATATTTTTATCATCGAAATGTTAAGTCAGTTTCAACGCGTTCGTTGTTTTGTCAACATTATCAATTATTTTTTTAAAAATTAATTTAAATATAAAATGAATCAAATAAATAAATTTTAATGCAATACATGAACCCACGTGTACTCCACGTTGTTCTCGCGTTTGTTTTACTCCATAATCATATACACCATTAATTGCATTGTTTATTCAATGGTCCTCAATAACTAACCTTTTTTTTTAAAAATGGTTTTACGATTTAATTTGCTTTTTTATTTCTGAATTTATAAAATGTGTATAAGCTGTAGTATATGAATTAATTGAATCCGTTTTCATTAACATTTTTGATAATACCACTCTGCAATACTTGACATAACATTTTATGTTCCATTATTGGTATCCAATGTTAGGTAATGGGAATGTGTCAGTATAAAATTATTTGATTTTAATTTTAAATTCTGAGCCTCCACATTTGGCAGTGGACCATATTTTGGATATTCTTCGGTTATAAGACGATTGGGAAGTACGGTTCCAGTTTAAATTTTCGATACAATATTGTGTGGTATATGACCACTGATTTTTTTTTTTTAGGGTTGGAGCTATTTTGCATCGCTCTAAAAATAGCTGAGGTAGTCACTGGTTTCGTTACATGATTCTAAAGATTGGACAACTCTATTTCTATAAATTTTGGATGTTCTCAATCTGCTGTGACAAAAATAGGATTATATAAAATATATTTATAAATTGTTTTGTTAAATATTTTGCTGAATAAATGATGTATTGTGAAATTTGAAATATTTAGTTTTACACACAAATATTATAAAAAGAGGTTTGTTTATTTATTTACTTTTTTAAAAAATAAACAAAACAATTAATTTGAAAACATTAATCTTAAAATTAAATCTGTACTGCATGAATGGTTCGGAGTGCAGTACTTTGTAAGGAAGTACTGTTACTAAACTAACGTTTGTGCATGGAGGTGATTTGGTCAGAATTACGCTTGACCACCAGATTTTTAACCAATTAAGGGTACCCATTTTATGAGGCTGGGTGAACCCCGGAGGACTTCCGAACCCACAGTGCTGACTCACGGCTACACTTGAACTGAAAATAAATATTATTATACTGCCACAGCCGGATTCGAACCAATGCGCTACCCACTCCCACAATTATTAAGCATTATAATTTTTATTAGGAAAAATATTATTTATGGATTTAAAGTATGGAATCCAATTGTTCCAATCTAAATGCGCCTAAATAGAAGATGGCCCCAAGAACTTCTGGTATACAAGATACCAATAGGTAGTTTCACGGCTAAAGATATATACTAGGGGTATTCATGGTGTTTTCTTAAACGTAAAACGTTTTAACATGGTAAATGTTGTAATTATAGGATTGTGAGCTGCCTAATTTAAAGTCCATGTCACATGTTAAATGCAGAGAAGCTGCAGAGCGGATTTTCTAGGCAACTTTTTTTGTAGCCTTTTAATCTTTCCGAGATAATAAAATCTTTTAAACTTCGTCACCTCATCTATTTTCTACCTCAATTGCTCCTTGTTTCCTCTCCTACTTTTTTTTTCATTATATCATTATTAATGTTATCCATTGCGTTATTAGGTTTAAGGATGTCCAAAGCAATAATAACACAATCAAAGTACAAACCACGAGCAAGTTACCTAACGACATCAGACAAAATGGATGGTAGCTTAGCTGGTCGGGTGTATGACGTCATTCTCTTTTTAACAGACTCTCAATCATGTTACATGTTATATCATTTTAACGTTATGTTGAAAGAAGGGAATATTTCTCCATTTAACATAACTTTTTTTATTTAACATGATAAACTAAAGACCATGAATACCCCTACTGTGTCCTCTTCAAGCACTGCACTTTTTTATGCTGCATCGGATTTGTGACAGACTATTGTGATCTTATCCCTTACTGCACTGCTCTGAACATTTCAGAGGAACCAGTCTAGTTCATAACTCAAAAGCATTTAATCTATCAGGCCGACTGAGGCTTACTTCTGTGTGAAATACCGAAAAGTAAGACTCTTACGTAATGTATCTTTAGATTCGTAGTAAACATAAAGATTGTTTGGCCATTATTTTGGTATCTGTCAGCAAGCATAAAGTGAAACGCACGATGTGAGCATCCATCCATTTTGCCGTCATTCCAACCTACCATGTTGGGGCCTTTTAAGGAAGGTTCGAAACAGTTACTAAACTTTTACAAAATATTTCATAAGAACTTTTATCGAAATAACTTTTTAATTAAAAGATTCTTAGGAACTTATATTAGAGGAACTTTGATAACTGTTGATATAAGCTCTCGCCAAGATTGTTCTATAAAGGTCCTGATAACAAAAGTTACAAATAAAACATTTTAAATATAAGTACCCGCAAATACGTTTTTACTAACTTGTGCAAATCCGGGAACTTTAGTATTATTAAAAATTAATTAACTATCTTTTAATTATTACAGATGTAATTCTGAGATCAGACAGATAAACAAAGAAAAAACATAAGTATAAATAACACTTTTATAATTAAATATTTATTGTTAAAGTTACCGTTAAAAAGTACTCCAAAGAGACTTTTACGGAATACAATTTATATAAAAGGTTCTAGCCAAAAAGGTCTTGGGAGAGATTACTATAAAGTATCTACTATAAAAACAATGAAGTTATCGAAAGGAAATTTAATATAAAAATTATTCTTCGTAAGAACTTTATAATAAATTTTTATACGTATAAATGTTATAAATAAATAATGAACGAAAAATATTCTTACATAAACTGTTTAAAATAAACTCAATCAGAAAAATAAATTAGAACAAGAACTTTTTTAAAATAAAAGTGTACAGTTATTTCGAAACCCTTCATGAAGGTAAATTTTAGCTGTACTGCCCGTCATAGCGGCTTGGGAGTGACTGCCATTACATTTAACCGTTACTGTTTGTATTTTTGTTTTGTTTTTTACAGCTCACCGTGGCCGCCAACTCCTCTCACTTTTAACATTATGATTTAAAGTACTGTAAAATACATGGTAGCGAACTCGAGATTTTATTTAATTGATACCCACTCATTTTGCTAGGTGCTATAAATTCAATAACAAGATTTTATTGGTCAATAAATCACATATTAATGCTCAACATCAGCTGATTGATAGCTTTTTGTGGTATTGGTTCATATGGGATGTAAACGTGAGTTATTCTTTAGAATTTGTTTTTTAAATTGCAGTGTTGTTTTGGAAATCCCGGAAAATGTGCAAAGAGCGCTATCCTAGGTCTAAAGTTTTTAGATTTTGTTTCTTATATTCATGATGTACTCGTAATATATATATATATATAAAAAGTTACGAGGGGGGAAATAGAATAAAAAGATCAATCAATTTCTGAATTTCAAAAACTGTAAATAAAAAGATGCTTTTGATAATTAGAAATAATACTACACCTATTAAATTTCAAAACGTTATAAAAGCTTTTCGATATTGAATCTTGGAAAGCATTCACTATATCAATCGAAGAAATATTTCGTTAGATCTTCTCGGCAGTCAAGTTATGACGTCATCTCCCTACTGCTGGGTCACCATCATTCAGGAAGTATTTTTACGATCGGCAGTCGGACGGTTTTAGGTTATTTTATCGATTCGAAGAGTTTTACGATAACGGTTATTTTATTATTTTTTAAAAATTTAATCGTCATGTGAAACAATAAAATAAAATAAACTATTTAAGCAAAGCAAAAAAAAAAATTATAATTAAGTATAAATAAATATTAACTTGTTAATTCTAGGTTGATTCAAATACAAAGGATTAGGACATTTAGATTCAGACTGCGCACAGTGGACAAATTCGCTAATTTTGGTGAAAAAAGTAAACTAAAAAAATTAGAATTTCTGGATATAGGATGTTGCTATTGGTTGGGAAGACGCAAACGATGACTATTTTATGTATGGCTATTCTTTAAAATAATACAATAAATAAATGTTTTATCGAAGTGTAGCTGATTCCCACTTTCTTGTTTGATAAGTTTCGCAACTTATCACTTTCCGATTGTTATTTATATAGAGTTTCTACGTAGTGAAAATTTATTTTTCATTGAAAATGGACGTTACAACGACAGAGACCAAATAATTCAACACTAATTAAACATTTAGCTCATTCATGCTTATATTTGTCATAGAAACATTTGGTCATCACCCCGAAGAGCTTCTAAAGGAGTTTTTTTTCTTGAATTTGTTTTTCCAAACCTTTTAGTTATAAAACTTTTCAGTGATTCTTTCTTTTGGCTAATAAAGTGGTTTTTATCAAAACTTGCGGATGGTAATTGCGAGCTCCGAGGATCATCGTGGGGTGACTTGTAACTTAGGTCCCAAATCCTAAAAAAATCTACCCTGGTAGTTTCATAAAAAAAACTGTGGGCGAGGTATCCATTAGGATATATTTTTTAAAATTTCAAATCACTAGTTTTTTAAATGAAAGAAAATAAATTAAGGGGGATTTTGTCTTTCTAAAGTGGTGTTATTAATAACCAAGCTGCTCCGACATTTTCTTTATATTTTTAAAGACCTTCCATTTTATTTGACAACACCAACTATTAGCCTTGTACTATCTATACTAGGCAAAATTAATAAAAATGCAAGAATTTTTTTCGACATTTTGATGAAGAAAAACCCTTTGACAAAATAAATCTGACAAGATTTATAATTGTGGAATTATTTGTAACATACCGACAAACCAAATTGCGGGTATAATATAATAAGAGTTCCAAGAATCATCCTAGGGCGACTTCTGTGTTAATACAAAAAAAAAAAAAAAAAAATTGGCGCTATAGTTTAGAAAAATGACTGTTGAAAGTATTGTTTTAATTTTAATAATTTATTTATTGTTATTCACAACTGTATACATATATACACATCAAGTAAATTTGCTGTAAGTGATATTATGACATGATACAAACATGTGGAGAATCTACCCATTGATAGAACTCCAAAAAGATTTCTAAAGGAGATCTCGAGGCCATCTTCTTTTCAGACGCCTAGGAGGATTATTAGGTAGTGAAGGAGAAGCCAGGCTAGAAACGAGTTGGTTTGGGTGGTTGGGAAGTTTATTATGGAAGGATTGGTGTTGAAATAATTAGTGGAGAAACTCTGAAAGCTTTGCTAATGTCAAATAAAGCCCTTGGAAACTATGTATTCTTTTCAGGTGGGTCACCTTTTAACTCTGCATGTCGTTTAAAGTTGGCCAGTTTTGATTATTCCAAATTTAATGATGGATTGGCTGGTATGCTTAAATTGTATTGACTGGAGTGAAGACGGTTTCAAGACCGCATTGACGATCACTCCACTCCGTCGTTCCTTTCTTTATCGACAGATAGTGATTTATGCTTTGGTGTAACTCATAAGCACGTGTTTTATAATATTTACATTCTACAAAGATGTCTATGTAAAAATGATTTATATATTTTATATATTTACTTTTATATTTTAATAAAAAAACAAGGTAAATATATAAAAATATTCAAATTAATTTTGCTTATATAGATTACTAGTAGACCAGAGCTTAGAATGATTGTGGTAATTTCTTCAACCAATGAAACAGCTTGGTACATGTTAGTTTAACAGTTAGTGTTCGCGATGGCGGTGTTTGCTGTTACGGCACTCTTTATAGAGAGAACATGGTTTCCTTCTGTAGTTTCTTTCCCAGTGAGTGTCATATTTACACCATGATCTACTGGAATCCATAAATTAAAACGAGGTGTAAATTGTTGACCGTAGATTAGTATGGGAGTGTGCGCATGCGCTAGTTAGCAAATGAACATATGCTACTTCGTGTCCCACAATAGACTATTTT
>NW_027108332.1:535987-546519 GCF_000696795.3 Halyomorpha halys | reverse complement strand
TTTTTTATTTTATTTTATTTTATTTTTTTTTATTTTTTATTTTAGTATGTATGAGATCATTTATCAATATTACCTATTGCCCACAACTGTGTGGCAGATTGTAATATCTATCAATAAATAAATCTATCAATCTTAAAAAAAAAAAAAAAGATTAGTATGAGAAGATGGTCGGGAGTGCGGTCAGCAAAATATACACAAATAAATTAGCTTCGTTTATTTGTGCCAACGTTTCGCCCTGAATTGTAGGCCATCATCAGGGCCGAAAAAACAAAACGAGATCTGGGGCTGACAGACCGAGATTGTTTAGAAGGAGATGATTACAGAACGACGCTTAAGAGAGTGAAGGTTCTCGTGAGAAGGAAGCGCTCCAGAAAGGATCTTTCGTGGTCTGAGGAAAGAAAGCGTAGACACAGATAGCTCATGAGGAACATATGAGAGAAGAGGAAGCGGATGAAGGAGAAGCATTAGAGTTAAGATACGCGCGTGGTCTTCAAGTCCTTTTCGTGAAAAAACAAAACAAAAAAAAACTTGGAAATATACATAACAATAAATTAAGTTGATAGCAGTAGATTAATGCAAATGGAAGATAAAATATAATATTGTAGAAGTAAGAATTATACAAACTACATGATAATTTGTTTATAAAAAAGACAGTGTTCAAGTAAATATACAAACAAGTGTAATGAAAGGTGCAGAAGAAAATTTAAATGATGAGTAATAGAGAAAACTTAATAAATGTCTAAAAATAATGGAAAACTGCTTAAAACAACATAATGAAATGAATGAAAACGATTTATATGATACGATGAGCAAGAAAGAAAACGGGATATATGTTACTATAGATACAAATATGTTATTATATATATAGTTTTCTTTCATTTAATTATGTAATTCATTTCATCATTTAAATTTTCATCTACGCCTTTCATAATGCTTATTTATATATTTACTTGAACATTGACTTTTTAAAAAAAATTTAAATTTAAAATTAAAATATTAATGTATTTTATTTGCTGACTTCACCCCCGACCATTAAATGTATCGAGATTACCAACATTTCGGTTAACTCCAATTCTAAAGTTCTAAGAAATGTATTTTTAGTATTAATTCTCATTGCAAAATTTTAACATTTTTCACTACAGAAATATGCCAAAAATATAAAAATACACCAGTTTAATCTACATTATTGAATGCTAAATTGTTATAGAATCGATGTTAAACACACTATATTAAACATAAACTAAGATGCTTCAATGTAGGGTTAGTGAAATTATAAAACTAACTAATAACTATTGTGACGAAATCATTTATCGGACTGAAACCCATTGCGCATGTGCTAACACAGTCAAACTCTAACGTCATACGCATTTTTTTTCATTCTCTATTACTTTCTACGACTGTTTATGTAAATTTTTTTTCTTTCTAAAATCTTTGGATTTCCAACGATATATAATACGTTTATTTAACTAATCTCATTTTTAGAAATGTGTTTTCAAACTGGAACATATATTTTTCCTACTACCCCCTTAAGCTATCAAATCCTTTCATAGTTTAGATTTATCCATTCTTTATTAGTGTTAACCATGCGAGATAGTTGATTATTTCGAATAAACAAAATTGGAGGTAATTTAAAGGAAGAGTTTTATTAAATTCAACATTTAAGCTCTATTAAACAATTTCAATGAGGACAAAAACTCACTGATATTAAAAACCATATAATTTTACATTGATATGCCGCGTTTAATCCGAATTTTTTGAGTCGTTTTTAAGAAAATCGAGAGTGTAAAATCGGTTCTATAAAGTTGCACTTCTGGTCAATTTATTTTATCGAAAAAGTTGTTGTCACATCCCTGGCATATACTCCCCCTAAATAGTTAATTTTAGTTTCGTACGACTTAAACTCGAAATCAAAATTTTGCAATATCGCAATATTTTCTCTTACTATAAGTTACTTATAATGAAACATGAAAGTAAAAAAATAATAATGCGAGTATTAATACTTTTAAAGACAAAAAGAGCTTGAAGGCATTTGGACTGTTGCGATGGACGAAGCGATGAGAACTTATGTGACGGTGCGTTGTCCATCCTAAGAAAGAGTTGTGACTGAGGGAGAGCAGATGGGAGCTCCAGGACCTCCTCAGACTGGTCCAAAATAACCCGTAGCCACATGTCCTCAGGCTGGACCCCCGCCCATCAGTAGCTCTTATCTTTCTAGCCATTCCGCTATCATATTCAACATGTTAACATACACTTGTTCAAACGTTCTTAATAAACAAGTAGACTTTGAGATCATTCGGTAAGGAAACAACCAATGTGAAGTGGAGTACAAAAAATTTGATAAATCTTCCATATAGCGACTTCTTAGAAAATCTAACTCCCTTAAAACTTCATATATTTTTTTATTTGTAAATTGGAAGAAATTTCGGACAAATTAATGTCCATTTTTAAACCCAATACCTAAAATCATACTTTAAGCATTGTCAACAATTTTAAAAAAATATTTTCGTTGTAAATAATTTTACTTAATTACATCTTTTAAAATACCTTCCACATCAATATAATCAAAAAATAATTAAATTAAAAACATTAAAATTAACATGGCTGAAATGGAATAAAATTATCAGCATTTTTTTTTATCATTAAGTTTATTATTATTATTATTATTTTTTTTGAAAAGCTTTAATTGAAATAATACATTCTTTCACACTAAATGCCAATAGGTATTACAGATGTAAGTACACGATCATACCATATATAAATATTAACTAAATATAAAAAGTAAATAAATAATAACAATAAAAATAATGCTATAAAATAATCAAGTATGAACTAAAATTGATAAAAATAAAATTGTAAATAAACATATGTGGGTAACTGAGTTGATAGTAGAAAGTAAGAAAACAACTGATATAAATAATTAAAATGAAATTTTGTACATAATCATTATTATATTCAGTAATATCAGAAGATGAGAAATTTAACACCAGGTAATTATTAAATTATAAATATTTTTGTGTTTTTTTTTTTGCTTTCTTTCTACTATATTATAAAAACTAATGTTCCCGAAATTTTATCCATCCAAGTTTTAATGTGATAATATTATTTTAGTAAGATGAATACAAATTTTAATTTATAATATAAGTGTTTTTTAATTATAATGATGCGGGATGGTTTTAAAATGTTGTTATTCAGCAGAATGATTTATATTAAAAAAAAAAATTGAGATTTTTAATATTGTTGAATGTATGATTTTAACGATTAGGTTTGAAAATTGACAAGAATTAGTCCAAAATATCACCCAATGCATAAATATCTTAGATATATGAAGTTTTATGGGTTTTGGATTTTCCCAGGATTTGATACAAAGAAGAATATATTACGGTTACTTTTTTCGATAAAATCGACTGGAGTGCCACTATATAAACTACTCAAAGTTGATACCAAATCCTTTTTTTCCTCAGACTTGTGGGTGGGGTTTTGTTTGCCTGGCAGATAATAATATATTTTTTTACTACCGATTTTTTATTTTTGAATATGTTGTTGTTTTCCTGAAAGTTTGATATTTTAAATTTTTTTCCACACTTATTTTTGTTATCAGTTGCCTATTACTTAGATAAAATTTAATTAGTTGAATTTTTGCTGTCATCATTTATATGGATGAAATCCTGAAAATCTGCAAACGGAGGACAGCCCGCACTACTATTGGCAAATGGAACATGAGGATTGGACTGGTTCAGGTAATGGTATTCGCGGATGACATTGTCCTTATAGCAGATAATAAAGAAAACCTACAACAAGCTGTAACTGAACGGGAACCTAAGCTGGAACGAAAGGGAATGACTATCAATTTCAAGAAAAATAAAATAATGCATAAAGATCGGGAACAGGAAAACATTGAAATACTTTGCAAAGGTGAACCAATAGAAATGGTGGACGAGGATGGTGACATTTACCTGGGAATTTATTTTCTTTGAATTTTATTTTTTTGAATTAAATTTCTTTGAAATTTACCACAGTGATCATCAGGAATGGAAAGGTAGACCAAGAGATATCCAATAGGTTAGAAGGCAAATGCAATATACAACCACCTCTGCAACAAAGTTATAGGAAAGAGGGAGGTAGAGAAGATTGTTAAAGTACATATCTTCAAGGCTGT
Source organism: Halyomorpha halys (assembly GCF_000696795.3). NCBI lineage: Eukaryota > Metazoa > Arthropoda > Insecta > Hemiptera > Pentatomidae > Halyomorpha > Halyomorpha halys. Next base: position 542,363 of record NW_027108332.1, on the reverse strand, counting down.
ATACCTACCTACCCTCATTTACGGAAGTGAAAGCTGGGTACCACTTGATAAGCACGTAAGCAGAGTTACTGTAATGGAAATGAGATACCTACCGAGAGGGGCAGGCTGAACTAGGAGGGATCGCATACGAAATGAGAGGACAAGACAGGATGTTGGAACTGTCTCCATAAAGGATACCATTGAAAAGAGACAACTCAGATAGTTTGGACATCTCTGTCGGATGAGTGAAGACAGGGTCCAAGGAAATATTTTTTGAGGCCAAACCAACAAGAAAACGCCCAAGAGGGAGACCCAGAATACAATGGAAGGACTACATCTCCAGAGTGGGAGAGAAAAGAGGGAACAACTGGGATGCCATGAGGGTGCTGTCTCAGGATCGAGATGCTTGGACAGAGGCACCTCCACGCTGAAAGGCACTAAGGAGGAAGAAGAAGAATTTTTGCTGTCAAGGAAAGTTTCGAATCCCAGTTTTCAATTGAAATACGCGTTTTATGATCCCCACAGTTATTTGCAAAGTAGTGATGTGTGTAGACAGTCTGATACAAAAGCTAGCAGTTGTGCGAAAATGAAATGCGTATTTGGAGTTGGTATATATCTGAGATATTACAGCTAAATCGACTTACCGAAATCGTCATTCCATATTATCGATTTTATACTTCTTGACCGTTTTTTTTTTTTTCGAATTCGGCTTTAACGATTTTGATTAAACTTATAATATAAATATTAATGCCCGCCAGGCCTTATACTCACTGAAATATTTCTACAGGAGTTCAATGCAAAAATTCCAAAATAGCTTCCTCTAAAGTACATTTAATTTTATTTATTTTAAATAATTAAAAAAATTGTATTGTTATTAGTAATAAAAAATGGATAAATATGAACTGTGGAAAAATTTGATTGTAATCTAAAGGAGAAAATATTTTCCCAGGTTTAAAACAATTTTTCGGAAATAAATCATATGAATATAGATTACAGATCGATACTGCCTTCGGGATTTTAAATTTTGAAAAATTATATTTTCTTTTAAATAATGATTAAATTTAGTTCTTGACTCTTTTGTTGCTTGTTTTGTTAGAATTGGATTGAAAAATGAATAATATGGATGTTATTTTACATCAAATGCCTTAAAATCTTTTTTTTTTTTAATCCTTGATGTTGAAGTATTATTCCGATTTGGACGTATCCTTTAGAAATAGAGGGCACAAGATGAATTACAACTCTCATGCCCGGAACACATTTGGTAAAATAAAGATTGATGTGAATTGCCCTTTAGCATTCTTCACGCCTTCCATATCGTTAAAAAAAAATTCTTATCCACCAATTCAATAGTTTTTCTATTTATTATTCAAGTTATTTTTTATGACCTTAATTTCCTTCCTTGACCATATTTCGCAACGATTAGAATCAGTATGAAGTAAAAAAATAATCATTTGAATAATATTCCGGCTTTCTGCGCTTTATGAATTATAAACTTTTTAGAAATAAATACAGTTAATAATTAGTTATTAATTTATTTAGCTCAATCTTATAAAAGTATTGTAAATAACATTAGCCTGAATAATTTTAATTGGTCTATAAAACTTTTTAGTATAACATTTGATACTATTAAGTCAACATTTTCTTGTATCAATTTTAAACAGGTTTTAGGAATATATATATTTTTTTGTTTATGATAGTTACTACCAAATCTTTATTCTAATTATAATAAAAAAGGTAATGTTTAAAAATGAAAATATTTCAATGTATAACATCTCAAAATGGTTCTACTATAAGGTAAAATTAACTTTGTATTTAAATAATAAATAATTTAATAGCTAAAGATAGCTATACTAATAACCTGCAATAATTATAAAATGAATTACAGGAATAAGAAAAGTACCTATCTAGAACAAGATTATTAAAGAGTAAAACAAAATTTTGTTAATACAACTAATTGACTATAAAAGGGGTAAATATTTCATTTTTTTTAAATTAAAAATAAAAATTGTTTGCCTATTCTAAAAAAATAAAAATAAAGTACACTATTAGAATAAGGAAAGAATAAAATATCAAATTATTGCTAATTTATTATTTTAACAAATAAAAGGCATATTATTAGGTGAGTAATTTCGAAAAATATTAATAAATAAAAAGGAGTATAGATGATGAATTAATAATTTTAAGATTGCAACAACTTGAAAATGGGCACGAAGCCCGAAACGTTAAGTGAAAGGAATGCATAAATAAATGATATTAGAAAAGAGTCGGTTCATTAAGTTTCCTGAACTAAAACAATATTATGTGTTAAATGTTTGTAATGTAGCACTTGAATGCTTATATGATTTTTTTCATGTATACGTTGCAGAAGTTTTTAAACGTCCAACCAGTTTTCTGAATCATATAAATTGGATCATCTTTACAATGTTATCAACGATTGAGCCACAGCAATATTATTGCTGCTGAGACGTAATCCTATTGTCAGGTGTGTTTGTAAACTCGGTAAGAATCGAATAAATAACAGAGCGCGGCTCTAAAACAGAAATAGAAACGATAACTTGTGTGTAATATATTTATATTTATTCCCTCCTAGTGTCGTCTTTCCAGGCTTTATATGGAATATCTAGGAGATGCTCGAGAACCCATAACGGCTTGAAATAACTTTTACTAGCTTGTCTTTAATTTATATACTTGTCGCTGTGCTCTTGTCGAAACTTTCATAAAATTTCAAACAGAAGCTATGACTCAAAATTCAATTTAAAAAAATAGAAACAAAAAAACACGTAAAAAATGTCAAAAGTAATAATAAATAAAAATATTCAGGTTTTATTTTTTTCGCGAAAATAATATTTGAGTTGAATTTTCTATTCCAAGAATGAATAGGTAGACAATAAAAAGAATATTCGATTGAAATGCCAGCCGGCAGGGGTTCATATCAACAAATTCAGGTCAATTCACACTGCATGTCCCGTTTCTCTTCATTACCGTTTGTCGGATTTACATAGATCCGAATGTGTAGCTTTTTTTTCTTCTAGATTTATATATATTCTGGAGTAGAGGTTTCAGTTTTTGAAGCCCTCCTTAGTAGCGTACACTGGGAGGCCACAGGCGATCCTGCCTGCAACATTCAATTCAGAACCTGGCTGCCCCTGTCACTGCGACAGATCCGAGGACTTGCAGGCCAGTGACACGTCAAAATAGACCTTCTTTTGTGGTTTCCAGAAGGTTTCCTGGACAGCAAAGCTACTAAACAACTAAAATATAATGCGGTATATGAAAAAAAAAATGACCGTTTTATCAAAATCAAGATTTCAAAGATTGTAAATATTTTAATCCTATTTAATACTTACCAACACTTAATAATCCCTTTAGAGAATTATTTAAGCTTGTTTAATCCTATTCGACGTCTCCAAAAAAAGCCTCAGTTTAGTTATTTGTTTTAAAGAAGACACATAACAGTGCCCTAAGAAATTCTCGTAATTTTAAGGCATTACTGAAAAAAATCACAGCCACTTAAGCAACTCGTGAAATTATTAAATATAAGGGGGGGGGGGGGTTCCTTGACCAGCGCACAGCGCGGCGTTGGTTTGAAAAATTTATCAGTGGAGATACGACATTGGAAAGGAAGAAGGACTCCGGGCGACCATTAATGGATATTGATGAGGTTCTGCAGAAAGCTGTTGAGTCAAATCCGTCCACAAGTACTCGCGAAATTGCCAGGGAGTGTGGTGTGTCAAAAGATACTGTTAGTCGCCATCTACTCTCCATGACAAAGGTGAAGAAGAGCAGTACATTGATTCGTCACGAACCTACTCCTCAGCAATCATCTAAGAGGTTAGAAATTTGGTGAAAATAAATTTAAGGAACTTCATGGGTTCGAACTCGTGCCTCATCCACCTTTATTGCAGACCTCGTGCCATCATATTACAACTTGTTTCGATCCATGGCCCATTTCTTTCAAGGAAAAAAAATTGATAATTTTACGAAAGTTGAAATTGCAGTCCAAGGTTCTTTGACAGCAATTCCAAATAATTGTATCATTATAGAATTGAGCATTGGCCAACAGATGGCTAATGATTGTAGATAACAATGGACTACGAGTGTACTTTGAGTATTAATTGTATTTTATATCAAATAAATAATAATACAAATATTTGGTTGAAAAATGGCAATTTTTTTTTAAACACCCCATTAATAATAACATATTCATAAATGAGATTCAACCAGAGCTCTGTTCTTATCTTATATTAATAAATAATAATTCCTTTATAACCTATCTGCTCCCTCAGGGATTTTATTTTACTCTCGAAATATATTTATTTGCCAACCCTACAGCTAAATGTCTTTCAATTTCAGTTGCGCTTTTTCTCACCTTTTTAATAGAACTTTTTTCAACTCACAATAAAGGGCTTTCGGCGTAAAACACTGAACGGGCCTCTGATGTAACCACCGTTTAAGATCCGTTGATTCCGTTTAAGAATAAATAAAATTAATTCTTATCAAAAACTTTATAGTGATTGTTTCCTTTATTTAGAGGTTTTTATTTTTAGTTATTAAATATCAAGAAAAAATATTGACAATTTTCAAGACTGTATAGGATTACATATACAATGTAAATAAAAAAAAAAATAGTTTTAGCAGATAACTTTTAGAAGCCAAAATAATGCAACAAATAATAAAAAAGATATAAGAAATTTTAAGGAAATATGTGCTGAACTCCTAAATAAACAAATAAGATATTGATCCTCCGTTTGAAGAAAAAAGCTATATAATAACTCTAACTGAATGCAGTGAAAAATAATAGAAGCATCTTTGTGAATTAAGTTGATATATGGAAAGCATGGCTAGAGTAGAAAAATTTGATAACTTTTAAACTTTTAATGTTGTCTGAAAATTAAAAATAAGGTAATCTAAAATTTATTTCCAATTTAGGTTAAAAAAAATAATAAATTTTGCACAAATATAAAGAATGAGAAATAGTTGACCGTGGATGACATACTATCAATTATTATGGTTACATATTTTTATATTTTCTTTCTCTCAATTTTCTTTTTCTTTCCATATTTCAATTTTTAAATCATTAATAAACTAATATATTCACACTTCTTTGCATTATATAACTTAATTTTCATTTTATTTCCTTAATTATGTTATTCTACCTACTTTTTCAATTACTTATGTATACATTTTATTTTCCACTTCTCTCATCACTTCATTTTATTAATTCCATTCTGTAAAATTATTCACTTTATGTCATTCTGTTTATATTTTCTTTTTTCTTTTCTGTACTTATTGGTTGTTATCTTGTTCTGTTCTTAGCCCCGATGAAGGATAGAAACTCTAGCCGAAACGTTGGCACATTTAAATAAGCTACACCAACTTATATGTGTTTTATTTTGACCGCACCCCCAACCATCATCTCCTAGTAGAAAAACTTTTTAGTTTATATAATTTTTATAATAATATGTATTCTTAACAATAAATTTTGTTACTAATTTATATATTCTAGATATAGAAATCTTGATTGGCCTATTAAAAACCAGCAGGGAAACATATAAGTTTAAAATGAATTTTAACAAATACTTCCAGGGGTTGTATTTATAAAAAAAAGATTTTAATACTGGGACTGAGATAAAGAAGTAAAAGTTTTAAAATTGCCAATAGAAAAGGCCGAAACGTTTCAGAAATGTGGAATTTATAAATATAGAATAAAATTTCTATACGATTTTTATTATTATATAGTTTTATATTTAAAAATATGAAATTAATGTGGTTCAGAAAGTTTTTTATTCGATCATTTTGGTTGATATGTAAAAGTAAAAGGGAAGGAAAGTATTGTCTGTTATCATAGCAACCATGGAAATATGATATAATTTATTTTTACGTTCTTCGCCCCCTCCCCCCACAAATTACCTTTTATGACTTTATATGATAGTTATTATTATTTCTAGAATGTCTAGTTTTTTAATGGTTTGTTACTATTTGTAGATCTGTGTCTTAAGCGTGATTTACCATGGAATTTCCGTGTTTATCTTATTTCCCCTTTCATCTCCTTCTAGGTAATCATCCATTTTTTTCACAGTTCATATTTATCTATTTTTGATACTATTAACAATAAGAGAGGGATAATCATATCAAATGAATAAAATAAATCGTTTATGTACTAGGCTTTTCAAAGAGACACACACATTTAGACTATTTTGGAAATATTTATTTGGAGTCTAGGAACCTTAAAACGTGTACAATTGAAAACTCGAGTTCGAATTTTTGGACTGTCACAATACTCCTAAAAAATATCCTCGTCCCCTATTTGTTCTTCTATTTTGTCTAGTTTCACCAAATTTATATTTATTATTATGGGAATTATTTTTTTTTTTTTATTGGTTTTTTATCATTTATT
>NW_027108332.1:529157-535885 GCF_000696795.3 Halyomorpha halys | reverse complement strand
TTATCACTTCTTTCACTAATTATTTGTATCAATTATATTATATATTTTTTACTTGATTATATTTTTATTAATTTAAAATTTTTTATGAAAAGAAAAAGAGGAAAGATGTATTGGGTTAAGGGAGAAAAAAAATGTATATATATATATATAGTATAGAATGCAAAAAAAAAATTATGCATTGCTGTAGTATATAATAAGTTTGCTATGCCTATTACAAAATTAGAAAAAAAAATTATCTAATTAGATTTAAGAAGTATGCTCTCTATCTAGCAACCCAGTTAGGCAGCATTACATTTCTTTTAAAATAAAGTTTTTCTTCTATCTCACAATAAAAGCAATCTTTCTGATTTTAGATTAGAGTTTTTTTTTTTAACTGCAGTGCCTTAGATGAAATAAATTAGACGTATATCCGTTGGAGGGGCGATTTATATCAGTTGTTTCCCTTTAAGTCAATATTGTCGGCTTTAATTAATACTGCATGATGTTTTACTGAAAGTTTTTCGAAATTCATTTATGTTCCAGATGAACGGTTATACCACATATTAATTTCAAATTATGTAATGAAAGTGTCCGAATTTGCAATTTTTTTTTTTTTGTAAAGTGACGGTTAAAGTGTCCTGTAAGATAAAAAAAAATAGTTTTAGGTACATACAAAAAAGCCATCAGAGAAAGATAAAAAAAAAAATAAAATAAAATAAAAAAACAGATAATATTTTTACACGTTGATTTTATGCGTTAGTGACCACGTCACTTAAAAGAATTTGGCAAATCATCAACTCAAGTTAAGACTGTAGCTTATTTGAAGGGCTTCCTCTAAAAAGGTTATAAATTCACAATTTAAACAAATAATTTTTCCTTATAAAAAGTTTCTTTCTGAAGGACAAATATATTAGTATTTGTTGACAATATATTAGTTCTTAATCTTTAATGTTTTTTCATATGCGCGAAAAATGAAAAAATATTGTCTTAATGAACTTTCAGTTATAACCTTTATAGAGGATGATAATCATTTGTAAGCCCACAACAAAAATCGAGGAATTATAGTTTTATTATTTATGTAGTATTTTTCTTTTTTGAAGGCACTAATTGGTAATATTTACTGGGTTTTTTTCTTTCTGTGTTATTTAATAGCCTTCTTACTTCAACCTTTTATTCTATCTTTTTTCTTTATCTTTGTTTATTTATTTAGTATCAGTTACATTTTTTCTTTAACAATTCATTAGGGGGTGGGTAAAGTCTACAAAAAACATCCCTAACTATATACAATGTTATAAACAAAAAAAAAGTAAGATAAAATACATAGATAAAAATAATAATCTTAATAAGAGAGAAAAGAAAAGTTATTAATGACATTTATAGACATCTAAGTTATTAAAGCAAACAAATCCTCTCTTTTGGGGAAAAAAAACGACATTATTCTGCATTATTTTACATAAATACTTTTTTTTTTTGTGGGTCTTGAGGATCAGTCAGTAACACAAATATTACAAATATAACTTTATTTAGGCTGCGTTTCACAACTTTATTCTTTGCATAGTAATGATCTACAATGAAAAAATAAACAGTTTTTAGAACAAATACATTCTTCAACTAATTACTATAAAACTACACTAATTGTGTCTTAGTCTATTGATAGACTAATAAATACATAAGACAGTTAACAACACTCAGTAGAAACAGACAAAATACAAAATAGAAATAACAGACGGACAAAACAGGTACGTGTTAGAAAAAACAAAGCAAACTGACCTCCATTTCAAAAGCCTATTCAGTTCTGGCAAAAAACTGGAGTTAGTTGAATCACAATGTAAAGCACACTGTAATAGATAATTGTAAGTAATGTTTTTTGTCAAGAAATGTTGTAATTGTAATAATTATGAGAGATGGTTGACCGTGGATGACTTGTACGAGGAGAAGATGGAGGTGCGGTCAAAATGAAACACAAATAAGTTTGTGTGACTTATTTAATTGTGCCAGAGCTTCTTCATCAAAGCTAAGAACAGAACAAGATAACAAGCAATACTGGGAAAGAAATTTATCCTTCATGCTTCCCAAATACATCAGGTTGCTATATCACACAACATACTGATCAATCTGTGATCGGACATATATAAATTACATATTTTTATATGATATAATATAATAGAAAGATAACATTTTTTTTCCACAGTATTCTTTTACAATTAATACCAGTCTACAAACTAAATACAAGCTTTTCAATTTACTCCTTTTTTTCTTTCCCTTCTATCTTACAACCCTTATTTCATTTTATCAACAAATTCCCCTATATAACAAATATTAGAATATTAAAAATAATAGAAAATAAAAAAGAAAGTATAAACAGAAAGACATAAAGTGAATAATTTCACAGAATGGAATTAATAAAATGAAGTGATGAGAGAAGTGGAAAATAAAATGTATACATAACTAATTGAAAATAGGTAAAATAACATAATTAAGGTTGTAATAAAAGTGTATTAATAGTGTTTAAAGAGAAATATTTTTGACTGTGGTTTTTAATGGATATTTGACTTATTAGGTATTTAAACAAATGTGGGATATACTGATTAACAAAAAATAATTTTACCTAATGGTTTTAATGGTTATCATAGATATAAATGTTTTGACCTGGGCAGAATAGCCTGTATGAAGTTTTTGGAATGGTTAAATTATATGTTTCATAGTGAATTGAGGTAAGGTAAATTATAAATAATAATGTTAAATAATTGAATTGGTTGTAGGATCATACATATAATGGAAACTTTTTGTAGTAGATTGTCCCTGAAGATGGCCGAATTGGCCGAAACGTTGGACGTTTAAAAGAAATAAAAGTTTTGAGACTATAATTTGGATAGTGTTTTGAATTATTTAGTAAAAAATTGCCAGTCTCAAGAAAGAATTTTAAGATTATAAATAATTAAGGAAATAAAATAAAAATGAAGTTATATAATTCAAAGAAATATATTAGTTATTAATAATTTAAAAATTGAAATATGGAATGAAAAATATAATTGAGAGAAAGAAAATATATGTAACCATAATAATTGACAAAGAGGCAAAATATAAGTAAAGTTTATCAAAAGAAATGAATAGAAAAAAAAAAAAATTGAAAATAACAATAATAATATATGGTGAACATAACTGATAACGTGGGTAAGGAAAATTATGAAAAGAAGGGGTGGTAAAATAAAGATAGGGGAAAAAAAAGAGAATACAACGAACCTGTTTGTTTGGAATCCAAACGCCAATTTTTAATTGTATTAACAACAAACGCCTATTTAATTGTAATAGTTGTTAATCATAAATTACACTATGCACTTGTAGTTTTATAGCAATTAGTTGAAGGAAGTATTTGTCCTAAAAACTTTTTTTTTACATTGTAGGGCATGACTATACAATAAAGTTGCAAAACGTCGCCTAAATTAAGTTGTATTATTGACTGATCCTCAAGACCAACAATAAATATATATACCTACAACAGTAAAGAAAAAAGTTATCAATATATATATTTAAATAAACATTGTTAAAAGTGTTTAAAATAGAGGAGACAGGAGGAGCTAGATATAAGAGACAGAGCACCTGGTCCCTATCCTTCTGTAATGAATAAAACAAACCCTTGTGCTAGACTTTATCCCGGTTTCGGTTGGAGGAGTCAAGGAGTGGCAGGTTGCCAATCGAGGCTGAATCAAAATTTATCCCTCGACTCCCCAGTCCACTAAGGCTACCTTATTAAAGTGTCCCCTGACAAAGGAACGGCGGCTATCTGTTAATTTTGGAATATGTTAATTTATTCTCACAGAGAAATTAAGGAGTAGAATAATCAGTTATAGTTTTAAACAATAAAATAATTAGCATAAACATAGCTGTCGTCACTATAGTTTCAATACAGCAGAACTCTGTTAATTCGCTTGTTAAAAGAGAGAGCCTGCAAATCCAGAATTTATATTTTTCAAAAATCTCTAATAATAATTTAACTCATATATTAGGTAAGAATTAAATTGCAATAAAAAACTTTATATAAATATAAAACGATCTTTAAGTGAATATATTAATACTTGTGAAAATTAATTCTTACTTTTTATCATATTTATTTCTTTTTCCTTTTTCTTCGACTTTTCGGTGTCTCTTCCCCTTCTTCAGGATTACATTAAATTTTCTTTCTTTTCACTGTTAGTTGCATCCACTGTCCCCTTCTACACTCCATAGTTAGATGATAGAGGAGACAGTTTAATGAAGGTAAATTCAGTTTTAAATTACAAAGTCAATTATTTATAGTTATTTTTTACCGAACTTTGTGTTTTATCAGAATAATCAATAAATACAGTTTATTGCATTTATTTTTATGGCCGGTTAATCTAGAGAACCGTTTAAGCTGATTTCGCTTAAAAGGGGTTATATGGGATTGGTTTTAAATTAAAATTGTCCTAAATTTCATTTATTTGGTTGTAGTAATTAGTTAAATAAATAAGAGACGAAGATAATACGCGATTTGTTTATCCAGAAGGCTATGCATCTTAACAAACGAAATCTCAAAAGCCGTTTTAGGTAGTTTTAGATTTATTTGTTAAAAATAATCGATCGATTGCGTTTTGACTTGCACTACTTTCACTCCTAATGTTTTTTCTTCAAGTCTTTATGTTTTTCACAAGTTTATTTTTAACACTAAATACCCCAAAAAATAATTCAGCCGGGTAGGTAGGTAGTTGTACTGAAAAAAAACGAGCTTAAGTGATGTAGATGGTTAAGAATTAGTTTTTAAATGAAAGAATTTTTTTATGTTTAACTAGTCCCAAATTAAAATATGAAACACGATAGTTGATCACAATTTTGCCTGTAGCCTATAAATCACTCTGAATTTTCTGAACCATGATTTTCGTTGTCTAGATGCTAAAAAAAACAAACAATAAATCCTTCGGTACTTTTCGATGAACTACGTGGCCAATGTACCAGCGGACTAAGTCCCCTAAATTTTTTTACAAATAATTTTATTAAAGAAGTTGTTACAATAAGTATGTATAAGAAATAATAACTTCACTACATAAAATGCGTAGGTTAAATCTATTTTTATTTTTTAGAAGCATTAGGATTAGTTAACAACAAATCTTAAAGACCTGATGCGCGTGGTCGGAGGTGGTACTTTGAAAATAATTTCTACAGCTTCAGGATAAGACAGAATGGATTAATTATGTAAAATGTTGATCGTCACATTAAATGCTATCACTACAAACAATAATATTTTATTAACCTTCAAAAAAAGAAATGTTTGGTCTTGTTTTGAACATGTAAATGAAAGAACTTATCGATTGAATAGTAATGATACGAATTTACAATTAATAAATTAAGAATAATGAGTTGATGAAATTGTAACAAGTATGGAGTGAACGAATACAATATTAATGATTGGAGAAGTTTTTCGGGGGGTACAGTCAGCAAAGAACAACATAAATAAACAAAAACATATTTATTTATTTTATGCCGACGTTTCGACCTGAGTTTCAGGTCTTCATCACGACTATAGAACAAAAGAGATAGCAACAACATTTAGAGAAACATAAAATTGAAAAGGAGTAGTATACAAACAAATTTGGAATAATACAAAATATTGAATTGAATCATAAATGATTAAAAATTGAACTGATAATAGAATAGTAAAATTTGTATTAATTTTTTATCATTTATGATTCAATTCAATATTTTGTATAATTCCAAATTCGTTTGTATACTATTCCTTTTTAATTTTATGTTTCTCTAAATGTTGTTGTTATCTCTTTTGTTCTATAGCCCTGATGAAGACCTGAAACTCAGGTCGAAACGTCGACATAAAATAAATAAGTATGGTTTTGTTTATTTATGTTGTTCTTTGCTGACCGCCGGGCCAACACTGTTTACCATATAGCCTCACTGATATTATGTTCTCATTTTGCGCTGAGCAGATCCAAGAATCATCTGGATAACCTCAATGATCCCCCAACAAAGTTCAACACTCCTCGACCAAGTAGGCCATAGTTTGAAATAGGGTCGATGAGCATCGGAGGAGTTTATGGCTCTGTAGACATTTATCCGGCATTTTAAAGATAATACTCAAGAAGCAATAACATGTAATTTAAATAATTACTTGATAATGTAAAGGTAATTTGAAAAATACAAGTATATAATACATATTAAATAATCATATTATGTAATATAGAATAAGAATAATATACAGAATGCAGAAAATTTAGAACTAATAAATTAATAATAATCAAGCTAATAAATCACAAGTAACACGAGAGAAAACTGACCTGAGCTTAAAACATTTAACAATTAAAAATTATAAAGGATTAGTGAACCCGAAGGTTCGATGCCGATACAATCATCAATCTTGACGAAGTCTTCCTAACTTCGCTTTAGTCTTACACTCCCATTTTATTCGCCGCAAGGCTATAACTTGAATTATATTACGGAGAGTAGCTTCTAAGTTAGTGTAGCCTTCTAAATTATCCTGTTTGGTCCAAATGTTTTATACAATACTTTATTTTTAAAAATCCTAAAGTAAATTACAACGGCGCTTATTCATCCCTATTCCGTCAGTCTGCTGGTGTACCTCAGGGTAGTATCCTTGGTCCTATCCTTTATACAGTTTTCACAGCTGACATTCCAACAATCCTCACCACGTATGCCGATGACACATGTCTATTGTCAGTGAACAATGATCCTTACATTGTATCCCAAACCCTCCAATCCCACAT
>NW_027108332.1:505319-528492 GCF_000696795.3 Halyomorpha halys | reverse complement strand
CAAATTTACTTGTTGTATATATGTGTATACAGTTGTAGATATCAATAAATAAATTATTAAAAAAAAAAAAATCCTAAAGCGCTGCGTATGTTTTACCACCTTACAGAGTCAAACCCTTTTCGGTATATATTACATTTCTAATAACATATTCTAATGCTAGGTACATATTAGTAATGAAGATGGCTAGGTTTATTGACGTTTGTTGAATTCACGTGGCTGACAGAAACTTTTAAAGCAGTGTAAAAATAAAAAAAAAATATAAACGCAATACGTATTTGACAGTTAACACTGGCTAGTTGCAAGGACACTGTAGGTTACTCCTTAAATGCCCCCTAATTTATAGGTTTTAGGGTGAACTCGACAGGAAATCATTAGGAAATCTCTATAAGTTACCATTAATTCAAATAATCCCTTCATTATTTCTTGTAGAGATGATCCGTTTTTAGTAGAAATCATGATCGGTTTAATACACAGTGTAAGTATTACGGAAATATGTAACAGATCAAGATAATCATTAAATAGACATCTTTGTTTTAATGACATAGTTGCGATGATCATAAATAATAATAATATTGGTATCATTATTACTTTTATTATCAGTAAATAAAACATTTTAAAAAATACTTAGTAGTATAAAAATGATCTATTAGGAAGGTAGCGAAAATAGACTTAGGTATATAAAAAACGGACTAAAAATCAATAAATACAATCAGTATCTTTATACCTCCTGCCTTCCAATCAACAATGATACTGAATTTGATATTCATTTTTGTTACCGAGTCAAATGAATAAATTTGGCAAATCACCTTAAGTTATGTTTGAGAATACGCACTCAAATTCAAGGATCAAAATTGAAGAATTATAATTTTTTTTAACATAAAAGACTTATTTGTTTCTCCTCCGGCAATTAAAACGAATAATAATATTAAGAATCAATACAAATTGTCATCAGAATTATCTTTTATCTAGATTTGAACTTCAAATGTTCCAACTACAAATTTAAAAACTAGAATTTTTTTTTTATTTTCAGGAAAACATCTTAAATACTTCAAACTTTATATATTTCTACATCTTGGACGACGTTTCGGATATACTGTTTATTATTCAGTCCAAATGTAAATTATTACCTTAGAAGTAGTTAAATATTATCAATCTTTACATGTGCTGTTAGATATAATTATTCATAATTTTATTAACATATCATATATTGATAATAATCGTAGTATAAATTGATAAAAATGTATCGTTTGTAACATTTTCATATATTTACGTTAATTATTTAACGTGAATCCTTGAAAAAAAAAAAGAAGGAAAAAAATTTAAATGATAACAATTATACTAAACATATTAAAAAAATATATACAAATATGATATATTAAAAACCGATTAAATAATAAAAAAAAAATTACTTACAAGATAGAGAAAAGTTAATTTAAGTAAATATACACATTTTTATTTTATCTCCGGCCTTTTTTCGCCGACATATAAGGGGGTGATCTAGAGGTTACCACCCTATTCTAACCGTGGTGGGGGATCAAGTTGTTTTTATTTCATGGTACCGACAGAGAAATGAAAGTCAACTCCCCTAGGCCGGATTCGAACCGGCACCGTTACAGTCAAAAGCCAGTCAAAGTTGACATTTTAACTCACTCGGCTACGTACGGTCCAATAGCTATATTCAGCCTTGGAAACTCTATACCAATCTTTGCCGTCCTCATGGAAGCAAGCAAGGCTTCAAGAGATCCCAGCGCTTCCCTCCCAGCCTTTTACTTTTGGTAATAATTTGAATTTGGACTGAATAATAGAAATGTTATTCCAAACGTCCAAAATATAGCAATTAATGAAGTAAGAAGTATCAGGGACTTTTTTCCTAGGAAAAATAATAAATAATAAAATTTTATATTCTTGGCCAAAGGTTGAATAATGAACAAAACAAGTTTTCTGCGTAAGAAGCTTGTTGTGACCTAACGTGTCTTCTGCTAGCAATGAATCTGTAATTCTTATTCCTTAACGAAGGGTCTTACGAACAAAAACTGACGATATGTTTATTTGGTCATCGATAACACGATTTTTTTCTCAACCCGGAAAAAAATTCAGAAATGCTAGTTAAAACAATTTTAAAGTGAGCTCTTCATTTATCCACTCATGAGAAATAAAAATAAAATGGCTTTAATTGTTTCTAAGGACTCTAATTTAGTTTAAAATAAATAAATACTAAACTACTTATTACCTAAGTACAAAATTGAAAAATACAACGGTTGGTATAATAGAGAAAAAAAATTCCGCTTGCTAAAATCATAAAGAACTAGTTTTTATTTTCAATGATTTATTACATACTGAGTTTTGATAATAATTTTTTGCCGTATTGACTGAATTGGCATCAAAGCCATACTGTGTTGTTAATTAAGTACACAGACTTACCATACTTTGCAACTCGCTTTAACAAATATAAATTATTAAAACAATTAATGATAAAGAGAAAGTTGATTTTATAATACTTGCCAATAAATTAGAACTTTTATTTCATCCTAACAAATACCCTTTCGGTTGTTAACAAGCGTAAAAAGCCTTCCAGAAAGATATAGGGGAATATTCCTGTATTTCTTTTGAACCTGCTCCTTTTTCGAACTATTTGGCTAAGAGCCATTTGAATACCTATGTTTAACGGTGAGTGTGTTTATTAAAAGATACTCACTCGAGCAAATATTTTTTTCTTTATAGTTTTGAGTTTCGTCTTTTAACTGTTATAACTTAACTGAATTGCATAATTACCCGAGATGGTTTTTTTTTTTTTTTATATTGGTAAATAAATTGGATTTTATGTTGATACTGGTCTAATTTAGTTCGGCATTGAAGAATTTTTTAGCGTATATAATTGGAATCGTTGATAAATAACGTTTTTGTTTTTTAAAAATAAATTCCATCTCATCCATAAATCCATCCGTTTCCGGTACAAGTTATAGTTCTTATGAATTGTTTATACATTAATAGAGAACGTTGGTTTATTGATAATTTATCTTTACTTTAACATATGGCTCATACCAATGTTTATTTATCTACTACCCTCATTAGATATCATTTATTTTACATTAGAAAATATATATATCTCCCTGCATAACATTTTAAGCAAATATTCTAGAAACGAAACTGAATAATATGTTAGACAATCTAGTATATTAATTTTTTTTCAATTTTTGATTTTGAAACTTTTAGGTTTGTTCGGTATAATTAGTAAAGATGGGATTTTTTCAATTATTTATTTTTTTTTTTTTGGATAAAACAATAAAAATTCCTCAACCTTATGGTTTTAAATGGAATACTTTTCACAGACTATTACAGAAATTTAAAAAATATATTTAACTGAATTTTAATTAATAGAAACAACAATAACAGATATCCGACAACTGTTTTCAGACTTCATTGAGGTTCTTCGTCAAATACTTAAAAGAAAAAGAAAAATCCCTTAAGCATTTAGGTTAACATTTATCGATTTAATTATGTTCAAGAAATACTAACCCGTTCCTTTAAGGTCATGGAAACTTAATTACTAGCAATATTGTGCTTTATATTGTAATTAAATAATCAAACTAAACATTTCTTTTTAAAATAAATTGTTTTAAAATTAAAACCAAACAACTTAATGCCAAGTAGTAATCGATAATAGAACAAAATATCCCCTACTCTCTCTTCTCAACACTACTCAATAGTTTAGAAATTATGATTCTTAGGCCTGATTCCTCATTCACTTGGCTATTTATAAAAATGAATGTTTTTATATATTTATGTATTGCTTTTAAACAAGACATATAGTTTTTGTTCAAGTCAATCTTTGTTTACAAACTTTGGCTTCACCGTCAGTTTTTTCCATTTAAATATGTGTTCAGCCCTAACCACTCAAACCCCCTAGTTTCTAATCTTGCATCCTCTTCCATTCCTGACAATCCTCCGAGGCGCCTGAAAAGAAGATGGCCACGAGACCAGCTAATGTAAAATGTCATTAGAGTGCTACCAATGGGTAGTTTCCCTACACCCCTATAACACTCCATTTTAACTAAGACCATATTTACTAAATGTATTATGTAATATACAGTTGTAAATTTCAATAAAGTTATTAAAATAAAAAAAAAATGTGTTCGGGAGTAGTCCGTTCTAGACAACCCATCTCCCCAAATTGAAAAAAAAAATAAATTGCATTATATAATTCAGAGGTTCAAAGCAAATATTGTTTTGTATAGGCATATAATAATATGAAATTATTAAAAAAAATAAAAATTTTATCTTTCTTAGGAGATACACCCCCCTTCCTCTTGATCCATTAACATTTCAGAGCAATTATTATTAGTGCTACATAAAAAATATATATTTTAGAGATATATATAGTTTTTTTTGTGGGATTTCTTGAATTAATATATTAATCACTCAAAATGATTGAGGAAAATGATATGGACCACATTACACCCAAGATTTTTTATTGTAAAACTACATTACCATAAAAACTTTTAGAACAGTTGTACATTATTTAAAAAATTTTCTGTTTATTCTTTAAACCTTATTCATCGGCCATTCTCAAACTACAATCCTCACCCACCTAAATCACACTACTAAAATATTGTGTTTTTGCATACAACACAAGGAAGTACTTTTTTTTTTGGTGTTGTTTTCTTATATTTTAATTTTTTCGTGATTTAATGTCTTGTATTTTATAATCCAGCTAAATTTGTCATAATTTTCTTTACTCTCACTAGCTCAAACCGGTTTATATATACAACCAAGAATAAACTCTGCAATGGTGGTTGATGTGCAATTCTGGCGGGAATAAGTTTAACAAAAAGTTTGAACCATCTATTTTGTTTAAATGTAATTTTATAAAAATAAATTTAAATTAGTTGGTGGTTTCATTTAATTAGTATTTATAGTATAAGCGATTGTTTAAAAAAAAAAAAGTTTTAGGGTGAGATTCATTTTCGTATTTGTTTAGATGAGTCTCGTGGTAGTTCAAATGTGTGAATCACTACTATCTCTTATGTAGTGAAATTTATAATTTATTATGACGCACTGCATAGAAACATTTATTCATAAAACAAAGACAAAAACCTTTGTATTTATATATAATTCATAACCTCAAAAACTACGGTGGAAGGTTACAATCTTTGGTTCATAGTATAGACAAAGTAGAAATCTTGGTAATAAATTCCATGTTTCAGTCGAATTGTATTACAAATGTATATAAAAATTGGTAACGGTTCAGTTTTGTCAGCGACAATTCTACAGTCCAGTCATTCACGATTATTTTATGACTATACCGTGCAAACTATATACTAGGTAATGAAGCGAGTTTTTGTAAAATTATTTATTTTAGTACTTACTCGATTTCGGCCTGGTGCATTGAGGTCGATACACACTGACAACTTGTGTCTTTTATTCAACTGGCTTCTTCACTTTGCCTCTTCTGGTTTCGTGCCATATCTCTCACAACTGATCACGATTGGTGGCTGTTTGTTTTCTTTGTGGCCATGACCCCGTTTATCTTGCATCCGATAGCTTCAATCTGCTCCAATATGGCCCAAAAAATATTATCTGATTCATTTTCGTTATGAGGCTAGACAGGTACTAAATAGCTTCGGCTTCATTACCTTTTAAAATAAATTATTTTTTATCATAATTTTTTTTTATAAGTAGTAATTTTTTTAAAAATTTAAAATAATTTTTATTCATTGCTAGATATTACAATCTGCCACATAGTTGTAATTAAAAAGGCAATGGGTAATAGTGATGAATGATCTCATACATACTAAAATAAATAAATGAATGAAAGAAAAAAAAACTCTCTGAAAATATATACAAACAGAAGAATAAACAAAATGAACATAATCCAACTATGTGTATGAAAGAAAAAAAAATAACATAATGATAAAATAATATAATCTCTAGTCACACTTACACTCTAATATACATTATTTACACAATCGACCTGAGGATCCCTGAGCCCACTCTATTCCCCACGTGTGAGGGGTAGAGCAGAGCTCAAAAGATCCCAGCGCTTCCCTCTCGCCGCATCACTGGTAGTGAGCCAGTGGAGGCTGAGCAAGTGCGCTAAAGCCGCAAACACTCAACTTGAGTGGAGAATCTGACTATTGCCAGAACTCCAATTGTCCATTTTTATTTTAATAAGTCTCTTGGCCACTGCCGTTTCAGCCTTCTCGGTGGGCTGTAGGGATGGGTGGAACTAGATAAGGTTTGAACCAAAGGATTAGGATGGTTGAAAAGGTTTATATGGATTTTTTTCTTTTTTTTTAATGACTATTTGTTGGAAACGTAATAGGGTGCATTAACTATGGTTCTTGGAAAATCCTTTCAATCCAAAATCCTTAGAACCATAGTTAATGCACCCTATTACGTTTCCAACCAATAGTCATTAGAAAAAAAAAAGAAAAACTACTTAAATGATCTTTAATTTCGTGTTGTGTTTCGGGCATTGCTTTACGGGCTCATACGTTTTATAGGCAGGAATACTGAAATAAAAAATAGAAGAAAGAAAAAAATGTGTTGAATTCATAAATGACTTTTTGTAAAGAAACATAAATAATTTGTAGTTTAAATCCTATGGTCCCTCATATGGAATTAATATTGGCAATTTTGGATGTTTTGTACGAAAAAAAAAATACAAACTGTGTTTATTGTACGCTTGTAAGGTTTCTGGTATAATTAGTAAATTTGAATATAAAACATCTTCGGTATGATCTTCAATTCGAAAATAGATTAGGGTTTTTCTCCCCCCAATTTTGAAGTTTACTTCAACGAACTTTCAAACTTTTGTCTCCATTTTTGCTAGGATCGTAAAAAAATATAAAAACTTATAATAGGCAAACAATTATTAAATATTAAGTCCGGAAAAAAATTATTGCATCACATGTACTTGATGATCAAATTAACTGTGTTGAATTTTCATATTTTTTGGCACATGTATTTTCTTCTTGAAAACTTGAGATAAATGAAAGAAGTTGTTTCGCCATGGCATTTAAAAGCAACAGTTTTTTTTTTGTTTTTTTTATTGTGTAATATTACATTCTGTCTTATCTTTATAGAAAATGGTAATAGGGATCATAGAGCTCATTCACACCACATTTACAAATATATAAATTAAATGATAACAAAATAAGAAATAGAAGAGAAAAACAAAATAAATAAAATAAAATGAAATTTAAAGTAAAATAACTTCTTAAACACAATCATTCCTATTTATAATATTTGCTTTCAGCCTGGGGAACACTGAACCGAGCTCTTCCCACTTGTGGGGGACTCCTGGAGATCCCGGCGCTTCTCCCTCAGCCGCGTCACTGGTATTAAAAGCCAGTGAATGCAACAGCTAAAACATGAAGAAAAAAATGCTTTAAGATTACCTACATCAATTTTTTAATTAATATTTATCTTACCAACATAAAAATTTTCGCTTTGAGAAATGGTGTGATGTTCCCTACTTTCCTGTGGACAACTTTGATGAAAACATATTTCGGTCTTATAATTCTTTAAAATCATCCAATTGTTTTTACATTATAATTAGTAAATATAATTACATTATATGTAATTTC
This sequence comes from Halyomorpha halys, assembly GCF_000696795.3. NCBI lineage: Eukaryota > Metazoa > Arthropoda > Insecta > Hemiptera > Pentatomidae > Halyomorpha > Halyomorpha halys. The sequence goes on along the minus strand of NW_027108332.1, from coordinate 520,903 downwards.
ATTTACATATAAATGAAATAAAATAGTTATTTGATTAAACCTATAAATTAAAATGAGTAAAACTATTATAAAAATAAATAATGATTTTTTTCTTTGTAATGTTATTTTAAATGAAAATTCAAATTATAATACAGATTATTTCCTCTTCTTTTAATTACAGTGAAAAATATCCGCTGAACTAATGAGGCATATTTTCGTATTTTTTAATCAGAATTACTATTAATTAATAACACTTCTGATAAAATTTGGTACTAACTCTAAAAACATTCAAATTTCAAGTTGTAACAATATTTCTGTCCAAGAAATGAGCCATTTCCTCACAAATAAAAAGCTGAAGAATTGAAATTTATATAAAAAAACAAAAAAAAAAACAGATAGATACATTTTGCGTTATGGATTTATTTTTATTTATTTTAATAATTTATTTATTGTTATTTACAACTGTATACACATATATACAACAAGTAAATTTGCTGTAGGTGACATGATACAAACTTGGGGAGAATCTACCCCCTGATAGAAATCCAATAACATTTCTAGAGGAGAAGATCTCGTGGCCATCTTCTTTTCAGACGCCTAGGATGATTATTAGGTAATGAAGGAGAAGCCAGGTTAGAAACAAGTGGATTTGGGTGGTTGAGAAGTTTATCATGGAAGGAATGGTACCTGGTTTTGGCCAAATCGGCAACATATGGAACATTGAGGTCCTGATGGATGACTAGATTTGTGACAAAGTAAGGAGCATTACGAAGGATTTTGGACTGTAAGGATTGGATTCGAGAGGAATTTGATGGTTTAGTGGAGCCCCATAGCTCAACTCCGTATGTCCAGATAGGCCTTATAATAGCCATGTAGATCGGTCTTTTGTAATGGATTGGCAATTTAGACCGTTTGTCTAGTAAATGTTGTAATAGTCGGAATCGACGAGCAGTTTCTTGTCTTTTTAGTCTTGTATGAGGATTCCATGTCAGTCGTTTGTCGAGATGTAGTCCTAAGTAACGGATCTGTTCGACAGGAATAAGTGGGGTATTATTAAAGGATACTGTAGGGTAAGAGGTCATGGGTTTACGAAGAAGGGTAAATGTGATTTGGTGGGATTTATTGGAATTAATTTTAATCCTCCAGTTTTGGCACCATTCTTCAAGGGTGGTGATGTGGGATTCGAGGGTTTGGGATGTAAGGATCATTGTGCACTGACAGTAGACATGTGTCATCGGTATACGGTGCATCGGTAGTGTTAGGATGGGTTGGGATGTCAGCTGTGAAAACTGTATAAAGGATAGGACCAAGGATACTATCCTGATGGATTTATTAAACTCAATACTTGAAGACAAATGGTAGAAATTATTTAATAAAAAGAGTAGACGGTGTAACTTCACCGATTTTGATCAAAACATTTTTAAAGATTCAACATTGAAAAAAAAAATCAAGACATCGAACCTTTTAATCCAATGGCCCCTGGGAACTTAACAAAAAAATTATCTAAGGAGTGAAGTATATTGAAAATTAAAAAATTATCAAAACTGGCGTTAGATCTGTTTCTCGCAATAAAAAAAAAAATGTTAAATATTCTGAAGAATCTAAAATAAAAAATATCAAAACATTATGCCAAGTGAAAAATTAAAAAAACCGGTTTTATTTTCAAATTTTTTTTTTAAGAATCAAAAAACTGCCCCTTTAGCCAACTTTGGGTGGGGGTGGTGAATATTGTTAAACAGCACGATTTATTTTGAAGGGTGTATTTCTACGTTGTTTGAATCAGCGTTAACCGTAAAAAAAAACTCAATTTTTTAAAACTAACTTTATATATAAATGTATGGTTGTCAGTGTGAATAGCAAGAATAAGCTCCCCTCTTTCTAACAAGTCTGAGAACTTCGAAATCGGATGAGCAGCTGAAGACAAGGCTTCTAACCAAACTTTTGGTTGACTTAAACATTTTGATCCCGATCGGAACTCAAATTTTTTTTTCTATGATATTTTCAACATTGATTTTTTGATGTCATGAAATTGAATCTTATGATACAATTCATCAATAACTTAAGTCTCCAGAGCAAGGTATGAAAATTTTGTAGTCCTTCATGCACCAAATAGTTCTGTAATTAAGATATTGTGTATAAAAACACACATATATTTTTTAAACATTTTTAGTCATAGGGATGGGATAGAAGGGAATAGGGAGGGGGGAGAGGAGGGTGTGGGGAAGGGAGAAGAGGAGTGGGGAGAGGGAGCGGGCAGTCCGGGCCACCGGCTCCGACCGACAGTATCATCATGTTCATCCCGGACGCCCTGAGGAGCTGCATGGTCGAACCCTCCTTCCTACAGGCACCACCCCCGTCTCAGGTTATATGAGCAACATGCATGCTATTGCCTACCTAAAGCAGGTTTGTTTTTGGTTATTTTATTTTAATTTTTCCCGTCATCCTCCCTCGTTGGATCTTATCAACTAACTGATAACGTCTTCGTTCCTGTGAGTTTCTGGTCAATCTTTATCTCTTTTGATATTTTATCTAAGTATTACTTTCTTAGAAGAAATACCATTCTATGTGTTGTAAATTTGAAGATGAAACTGAATATAAATTGTTTGCCAGAGTCATTTTCAAATATTTATTATTGTAATACTTCTTATCTGTTTCTTTAAACAATAGAGGACAACCGGAATAGAACGATTTATTTATTTCTACTTCTGTTATTTTTTATCTTTTGGGTCTCAAAAATCTCCATTATCGGTTGAAATCAGAATATTTGTTCATCCCATGGGCTGCCTAAGAATGTCTTTCATTGAAGGACGTAATATAGCTTCACTCAATCAGAGCCGGAAGTAGATTTTATCCGGAGAGGGTAGTAATTTTGATTTTCCTACCCCTTCCTTCATACAAATAAATAAATAAAATAATCTTATAACATTAACTCATTTTATAATTTAACATTAGCTGTATTAAATTCAAAAAAATAAAAAAGTAGAAGCAAATATTTTTTCCTTAACATATAAATGAAATTTCCGTCCTCTAAATTCTGCCTTTCAGGGCAAATTTTAATGCAAGAATTAATTTGATGTTGACTGATTGTGAGTCGAAAATTCCTTTGAATGTGTCAAAAAAAAAAAAATTTAAACCTGTTAAATCATTTCTGGACCAAAGAGTTCTTGTTTATGTTTGATTTTGATTTTTACGAAATACGCATTATTAGAGAGGTTTCAGATATTCCTAAAAAATAATCACAGAACGGAAGTGTTTTAATTTTATATTAAAAACTCTGAGAAGATATTGTTCAGCTATATGCATGCGTATAGAAAGTTAAATTTTAACTTGCAGTACCTGAACGAGTGAAAATTATGAAGTTATTGATAGATATTAACTAAAGAATATAAAATCGTTACTGCGTGATTTTTATTACTCAAGTATATATCTTAATAATAGACATTATTTTTCTTTATTCTCCATTTTGATTTATATGTGAAATTGATTGTTTTAAACGATCTAGTGATGTAGATTTCAAATCAGAACATGCTCATAGTTCTACTTGACAGATATGGTTAATGTTGATCACTAGATGATAGTTTGACTTCAGCTTTTAAAATATGTACATGCATATTTTATGCATATATACGGATTCAAGCATATTTTTTACATAAATATGTAATATTTTAAATAAGAAACCAAATGAAATATACTAGTTCTTTTATCAAGTAGGACTCAACGTATGTAATCATAGTGATAGTGGTGCCGTATTATCAATGTGCTAGAATTGGTACACAAAATGCTGTGGAGGAGTAGCTCTGCTGGGGACAGAGGGGGGGTATGGATTGTGTATTATGTATTAGGGGTGGGCGGGGCTTGCACTGATTGGCTGGGGGGCGTGGCCATGAATCGATTTTTTGCGCCGACCGGGTGAGCCGAAGAAGGCAGTCCTCGCCGAGGGATGTACCGGGACCCGCCTCCCAATACCACCTTCCACACACCGTGGCAGAACCACATCTACCCTCATAAGGTATTTATTTCGAATTCCTCCAAACGATTACCATCGATTAATTAACTTAAGCCGGATATTTTTTTTTTGTTCATCTTCTTGTAATTTGTCTTCAGATAAAATTGGTGTATACAATACAAAGCACAACATTTTTTGAAGACGTTGCCAACAATTAAAAAATAATGTACTCTATTTGTCACTTATACAAGCCAATGAAATAAGTGACCAATTTTGATATCTATTCCAAAACAAAACTGATTTCATTCTTGATTTATGTAATAGGAAGTCTTTGTTATATTTTATAGACATTGAGGTGACGTTGATGTCTTCCTAATAAATGTGTTGATAAAATTATATTTATTGCACTATATGATGTTTCAGTGTTTTTACTCTCATCATCAGGTCATACAAATGTAAATACACTAACATAATCATAAAAAAAAAACATACCAATCTTTTGTTAACAATTGTCTAAAAATAATTAAAACATTTTTCAATATTATCTTAATCATGATGATAAATACATTTAACAATTAAAATTTCACTAATGACAATTTTTGAACATGTATATTCCTCAATTTAATGTCCTGTTTCACTTCTTGGCACTATCAGAGCCCCTTCAACTTGATTATTAGCTCTTTGTATATTTTTTAAAATTTAAATATTACTTTGTTAACTTCTAGACATATGACACCTTACATTTACATACTTTGTAGGTACTGTATGAACTGTTGATTGGTGTGAAAATCCGGAAATGTTATTTAGTGTAATAAATGAGATTTTATTAACACATTTATTAGGATAAAACGTAATTTTAGTATTTGTAAATTAAAAAAACACCTAACTTGACTATCGGCTCCAAATCATTTGACAGGTTGATTTTGATGGGTTTTAAATTTCCCAATTTTTGTTTTTGTTCACTTTGTATTTTTTTTTGTGTCATTATCACTTCGAAAGAAATACAGAGGTATTTTTTTTTTTTATGTACAATGTTCAATCAGACCATATTTGATATTTAAAACATATAAGAACAATGATGAAAAATAATATAGGAATGAATCGTGTATTCCATTCAAACCAAAATAGTGACTTTGTTAGAAACAAAAAAAAAAAAAAATTATAAAACTTATTTCTTATTGAATCAATAATAACTAACTATAATTTCATTCTACTCTTCAATCGAAAAACGGCTGTATTCCGAATAGCGTTTGCCTAATAACAAATATACTTCTCAATAAATACAATAAATTATAAAAAAATATCTATAATTTTAAATTTGTAAGTGGTCTAGTCTGCTATAATTGCACCTTAAATTTCATTTTGTATTAAATATAAATTATACTATTTAACCATTCATACTTCTTTAAACTTTTATTATATTGAACACTTTGAGATTTTCAAATTTTATGATCTTATCACATATATATTTTATCAATAACTTAGTAGTTTTTATTTCGTTTTATTCTATTCTCTTTATATCATTTTTATAGCTTTTTATTTTAATTCTTAAAATTCACTTTCTTTAATATTAATCATTCCAGATTTGGTAGTCTGGAAGGGCTTAGCTGTTCCTTAAAATGATGTCATAATTATATAATAACAACCCTTGAAAAATAATATACAGAATAATAGAAATTATTTTTTCATGTAGTTTTATAAGGAGTAGAAATGATTAAAAAAATTAGCGTATTTAAGAATTAATAATTTAATTTTTAAGTATTATGATCCAAAACTTTGGATTTATTATTTTTTGTAAACTGTACATAATTTATCATTTATTTTTGTCGAAAATTAACAACACAGTTTTTTAATCATGCCGGTTTGTTATTTTAAAAAAAAATATTTTCCTTTTTTTTTGCTGTGAAACATAATATTAATTCTAATTATTAAAATTCTATTAACTACTAATAGAAACTTAATTTTTTAATTTGACTTTAATGTATTTAATCATTTCATTTTATGAACTGAGTCATCATAATCATGTTTCACTTGGCTTATAAATTTATCTTTAAACAATAATAGCTTGCAGATACTTGTTGCAATTTTTTTTTTTTTTTTTTGGGAAACATTGTGATAAGTTTTAAACCACGTCATGTTAAAGTAAAAAACAAACAAAAAATATTATAGATTACAAATAGTAATTTGTAATCAATTAGCAATCGTAATTGGGGACCGCAATCACAATTATCAAGTAGTTGTAATTACCAATTATAGTTACATTATTAAATTAATTGTAACATTATTCAGGAAATTTCAAATTACAGTGATTTGATTGCGATTGTAATTGAAATTACTCTTTGACCAACACTGACTGACTGATTTATTTTAATTAGTCCTATTTTTTAAATATTTTTGATGATAATTATTTATTAAATCATCAATACAAAAACATTCATAATATATTAATGAAATTTCTTTTTTACTAATCCTTATGAGAAGAATGTGAGTGAAATTTTAAAAGAATATAACCTATTAGCGCCTTTCCGCTAAGAATCTGTTGAAGTTTCTATGAAAACTGGGTTAATTAGAAAAATAAAAATAGTACAGTTTAACTATAAGTTAAAATATAGTAAACTAATATAATATTTTTGTATTTTTAAAATATTACATTAAAATAAAAAAAAAAAAATGAAATAAAATTCTGCAATTTAAGTGTGTTGGCGTAAACTATAATAATATTCTTACTTAATGTATTTGATAAACATTAAGTAACGGAGTTCACATTCAAACTCGTGGAATAAAATATAATTTAAACTAAATTATAGAATTTCATAAATTTCTCTGGCTTGAAAAGCTTATTTGTTTTTTTGATTTAATCGAAAATTTTGTTGGATTGCAATTTTCAGATATGTATAAAAAATATATTGAATTTAACCTAACAATAGACCATTTGAAAATTTTCCATGAGTTGGACAAAAGGAATAGATAAGTTTTTTTTTTTTTGTATAAATCTATATAAATTCAGTGATTTTATCAATCTAATAAGTTTTCTCAAATCATATAAATAAATGAATAACTGTTTTTAATTTTTTTTTTTTTTGTAATTTACTGCAATGAATCATTACGAAAATAAGTAAAATATGACTCGATAATCTTTAGAAATAAAATTTGTATTTAAGTATTTTGGACATATCAAAGTCAAAATAATTTTACGGAGTGCTTTGTAAATTGAAGGTTTTTCCTAATAAACATGATGGAAGACCTCTGATTGACCGTGTGTCATAATAAAAGGAGGACCGTGCGTTCAAAATAAGTAATTATGTAATTTAGTGCATAATTACCATTCACCTCACAAAAATTTAAACATTAATGTATTTATTTTAAATACCTTGCAGTTGTTCAATTATGAAGTTCCTTAATGAAAATGGTTTTCCTGGTTTTCAGAAATTTTGATGTTTAGAAAAATTTCGACTCATTATTGTATTATTTTTATAATGCTAAGAATGATAAATAATTTTTTTTTTTTTGGGGGGGGGGTGGTTTCAGTTGATTTTAATGCAAAATGCTAAACGTAATTTGTAGTAACAATTTTATTTTTCAAAATGTTCAAATTTTGTGTTTAATTGCTTTTTTTTCTTTCAAAATGCGTAAATGACTTATTAACTAAGTAATTTCTTATGGCCAGTAGGATTTTTTATTTAAAAAAAAGATTTTATAGTGTTTAACCAGTATGTTTGTAATAGTTAATTTTATTCTGTCCGATTAAGTTTTCAGGTGAGTTAGAAATATATAAATTTCAGGTTTGATTACAGCATCATTCCATTGCACATTTTATAGAATGTAATTTTCTGGGATTGGTGTATTTTTCTTTGGGAAACAGATTTATTTTTTTTTTTTATAAAATAATATCAGAGTGTTTCGTCGTAAAATTTAAAATTTTTCTAGTTTATAATGTTACGTCACATTATTTTAGAGTCAATAATTGTCATTTTTTGTTCTTTAGTATTATATTTTTAGCTAGCGATCACGCAAATATCATTCATTTTTTAATCTTTCTTCCTTCTCCTTTATTATTCTTTTACACTGAAGTGATTAAATTTCTTTTGTACATTTATTGTCAAGGCATTTTATTTTATCATCCTCAAGATATAATTTCCAAATTTTGTAAATGCGTTTTCTATTGTTAATTTAAAAAAAATTTTCTTTTTTAAGCTTTTGTAATTCACCTTTGATTTCTTTACTGTAACCTCCCATGATTTTCATATTAAATAGTATTTCTGAAATTTTTATTACATTCTTACAATTCATAAAATTTTTGTCTTCTTTCCGTATTGCGGTTTCGAGATTCTCAAATTTTCCACAAATTTCAGTATTTTGGGATTGTGATTTCTTCTCAGTATTATTCTTTCCATCTCAAAACGTTTTCTAGATTGAGGATATTGCCTGTCAGTTTACTTATCAAGATTACTGGTTTGACTACGGAATTTTTTTTTTACGGAGAAATTTTATTAAATTTAAAAAAAATAGATTTACCGAAATTACTTCCCCTATTGTCATCATTATCAAAACCATCAATAATTAGAACTACGAAATCACGAAAATCGCGCTTTATGAACACATTCGAACAATTAATTGTTTAAAAAATTAATAAATAACACGGAATGTATTTTATTACTTCTTTTAGAACAATCAAAGGAGTATATTCTTAAAAATATATAACTTGCCTATATATATTAAATATAATGATCCTGACCGTAAGAATAAATGAATACTTGGCAACCATGACCACTACTATACTATGGTCATGAATATTTCAATGTCCACTAAATGAGATAGTGTTGAGAATGATTGATGGTTGTTAATTATAGTTATGAATTGAATTATATTCAATTCAATACTTCTGTATTTCATATTAAACTGCAGTAATGTTTTAGGAGTAGTTATATACTATGTTGCTTCTCCTAATTAATAATGATATTGCAATTATTGAAACTATAAAGCCAGGGATTATGTTTTGTACCTTAATCTCAACTATATCAAACTGATTTCTTGTTTTACTCAGTTATTAATCTGTGTCAAAATAAACGTAACCCCGCATCAACTAATCTGTTCCGTTAATAACTACTTGTAATTTTAAATTTCCTGGTTTTATTTAATTTAACATTGATAATTGAATAAGTTTTTCAAGTGGAATTCGCTTCTTACAGAAATTTAAGATTATTCTGTGTATAAGCGTAATTACAAATTTTCTAATTAAGAAGTATCCAAAAATAAATGACTTTTTTGTTCTTATGCACGTTTTGCTATGTTTTTATTTTATAATTTGTCCTTACAGATGTATTGTATATTTTTATTGAAATTTATTCATTTTTTTGTTTTTATTAATCCCTAATCTGAATGAAAATGAACAAATTCATCTTTTACAATTAAGGCGTTTAGTCGTTAAACATGGTAACTTACAAAATAAAATCTTTGTTGTTGTTGAAATATTTGTTAAAATGTTTTATATTTAAACAGGATTCAATTAAAATGAATTAAATGAACTTAAAATAATTCAATGAGGGCAAAAAGTTCAATTCATTACAAATTCATTTACCTTGTTTCACGACCGAACGTACCAATTCATCAGTGATAATTATCTATTCAAGTATTTAATGCATGAAAATTATTTATTTATTTTTTAAAATTATTACAACAAAATTTTAAGGTTTAGTTAATTTAAGTCACTCGTCTCTCCATAATCTGAGACCGTGGTTTTAAAATCTCTAACAAAATAAAGAATTGCCTATAAGAGTATATTTGGGAAAAATGAAAATGTTCAAAATTTATTATATTTAAAAAAAAATTAGGAAAATAATTAATTGATGTTTCACAAAGAATTAATACTTAGTAATTAATACAGTATTGTTTTGAAAGTGAAATTATATTGATATTTTAGATTTGTGTCATTATACAAATATGTTGATGTAACTATTGATTTTTTTATATAAATAAATAAATAATTTGTTTGGTTTTCAAACGCCAATGTTATCAATGCATAGTTTAAGAATAATAACAGCTTTTTGGTTCTGACCTAATTTTACTTAATTTTTGTGATCACATGCCAAGAGTTGGTAAGTCAAAAAATGTTCTTCCTTGAAATTGAATGACCGTTTTTGAACTTAACAACCCATTCCCTGTAATTATTTCTAATGCCATTAATTTATTAAGATAACTTGTGCAGAATCTGTCCATTATTCCACTTTATATTAGAAGGTCTCAGAATCCTTATCAGTGGTAGGTTGGAAAGTTTTTGACTTTATGTGGATTTGAATTATATCTTCATTTATTTTTTAGGGCCAAACCCGAAGCGAACGTGATACTATGATTTTTTTTATGATTATAAGAAAATTGAATATTTTACAAATGATTTTGTAATGTAGAGAACGGTAATTGATAGTTTAATGGAACAATCCTATGAAATCTGAACTCGACTATAGAAGAATAGAAGATTTTTTTAGTTATTTGGAAGTTTGGAGCGTTTGTCGTGAAGTAAATGTTAAAGTTATTAGAATGAACTTTTTTTTATCGTTTTAGACTTGTCCAGGTAGTTGCTAGTTAAAATTCTTAGTAATGGGTAAGTTCAACTGACAGAAGTGTAAAATTATTAAATAATAAAGGAACAAGATGACGAACTTAGTTTTATGAATGTCAACGCCAGGAATAAAATTTGATGACCAAAAAATTCATTAATTTTGATTTATGGTGTAGGAGGGGGATTGCTCAATTCATGCTCTAATTCCTGTTTTGATTTTTTTAAATTATATTTTTACTTACCTATATACGATATATATAGTAAGAGGTGATTGTGAAAAATTTCGAATTCAAGTTTTCAACGGAAATACCAAATTTTTCAAAACGACTTTAAAATTACGTATTAAAAGTATTTTTATTCAATGAAATCAACTTAACGGAAGTACTACTTAATATAATCGATTTTGCCATTGTTTTTCAATTAATAACGTTTTTCAACTTTTTACAATTTTGATTAAACTCGCTATACCAATGAACAAATAAACTTTTATTAATATTATCTAGGTCAAATCATCATTGAAATGTTTCGAAAGGCTTTCTCTAAAGTTCTTTTGAATTTGAGTATTAAAATTAATTATCCATCCCACATTGATAGTAGTAAAAAGATAAATAAATGAAATGGATAATATGTACTATGAAAGTATTGAAATCATGAAAGCCAGATAAAGTTTAAATATTTTATTATTATTATTTTATCTATGAAAAAAATTCTGGAAATAGGTGTAGTAATATAGGGGAAAAGAAAACCGCTATAACATTTTAGATAAATTTAAAGCCGTAGAAGGTAATGAAGAGTGGCAAAAAAACGCATAAATATACAGAATTCATTAATAAATCTTTTTGTTTTCACAGTTTCATGTAAGTATTTAGTTTATACTTTTGCTCGCCTATATATGAAAAATATACAAAGGGGAAATATTGCGTAAGGTTTTTAAGTGACATTAATGAAATAGGTAATAAAAATTATTTAAGAAATAGGAAATCATTTCCATTGTATCTCAAATGTCTGTATTCAGCTGGTAAATAAATCTTATTTCAATTAGTTAAATATTTAAGCCTAAGCCTCGCAAGTGACATTCAGTCACAACAGACATAAATTCTGACTATAAATGTTTTGATATGATTGGTGCACTTGAATAAGAACCACTGCTCGAAGAAGTGGAAGAACAACTACTTATGCAGAGCAGGTCTTCTGGACTGAATGTAGACAGTTGGAATTTTATTATGTATTGTGTATACGTGTATGTTGTGTTTCGAATCGTTTTCAACCGTCAGTAGTCGAGCTTGAATTTTTAATGGCTTCCGTTCAAGCACGTTTAATCTCCTCTTCTTGAAATTCCTAGAAAATCTCTGTTGGAAGCTGGCAGACTGATTATAAGGTCTTGTAAATTTTTATTCACAAACACTTGTTTCTGTTAGTTATAACAAAAATATCCATATAATCTCATACTTTTTTATTACCTTGCAACTGCTACGTTTCAGCTATTCCGATCATTCTCAAGGATCTATCAACTAACAATTTTAATTACATTCCACTCATTATAAATTGATTCCGAAAATATACATTTGCTACCTTATTCACAATATCACAGTTAACATTGGTCATCAAACTAGTGCAGGCTATTATGCATGTGTCAAATTTTATCATTAGTAAATAACCTATAAAACATTTTTAAATTAGGGAAAAATATGCACTAATAAATTACTATTTATCATATTGTGCTAAATTACCTACAATTATCACAGTTTCACTTATTATAATTATTTAATTTACAACATCTATTTCACTCTATCACTATATCAATTATGTATAGTTTAACCTGCCGTTCAACATCTCAGGTTTGCCGCGTCCTCAGTATATTTTCAATTTTATTCCAGTTTATTTATTTATTCATATTAGTACTAAAAAAAAAAAAAATCAAATTTTACTGTATATTATTTGTCTTAACAAAAAACATAATGATCACAAATTAATTTTACTTAAAATTTCAGTATAATGCCGGTTCTTGTATCTGATTTGAAATTAATAGTATAATTGATATTTTCCGATATAATAAATAGCTTTCAAAATTTTTATTTTTGAAAGTATTATTTTCTTTATGCAAAATCATTGTATTTTCAAAATCTAAATTACGCTTATTTTTGAATATATGTTGCACCATTGCTGTTTTATTTGGGCCTTTATTCTAATTTGTACATCATTATTATACTGATATATCCTTTCTCCCAATAATTGTTTGGTTTCTCCTATGCATATTTCTGGACAATTCAAACATGACAATTTATATACCAATACCGATTGATTTTTTTGTTTCTACTTTATCCTTTATTTTTCTGTAGTAATTTTTAATCTTTTTACGGGGTCTATAACATAAGGAGTATTCATGTTTATAAAATTAACAACAGTACTGTACTAAAGTCTGCTTCGCAATTGATATAAATAATAAAATATTCTACGTGTAATTTTAAAAGTAAACTATATATTTTGAAGTTTTTTGTTTTTTTTATAGAAAGTAATTTTTTTTTTATTACAACCGTATAAAAACATGTATGTAAAATATGCAAACAAGCGTATGATTAATTTTTTTTTTTACTATTGAAATAAAGAAAATTTTTAAATTTCTTTCAATTTAACACAGTCTTTACTCATTCTAGGAAGACAACATTAAAGTTGAGCCCATATAGAATGTTTATTCCAAGACCGTTTTGATGAAAAAAAAAACATGTATATATATTTGATAAGAAATCTTTGTAAGTTGTGTTTAATAAGCTTTCTGCTCTTGACCTACCGTTAAAGTCAGCCCAGCAGCGTAGAAGTCTGATTTCTGGAACGCTGCCCAGTCCACCACCCGACAATTTCATCTGTGACGGGTACTTACCCACTTGGATCAATATTGTTTCAATTCAATTTAATAATTTTATTATCAAATAGTTAATTAAGAAATATGTTTTTGTTTTTTTTATAATTTTTCAAGAATTATTATTAGTTTTTTTTTTTTAATAACGAAGAAATATCAAACATATTTAATTTATTGATATCTCAATATGGATTCCCTTTTGAATTCAAAGCATAAAATAAAAAAACAAAACAAATGGACCTTTATTTTCCTTAACAGTTAATAAATCAAATGATTTATTGGCGTCGCTCCATAGCGCCTTCTATTGAAGCTTCAATATTTTTAATACCCTTTGACAAAGCTATTTATCTCCTATGATAGATCATTTGAGTCTGAAATTAAATACATGAAATGGCTTTTCTATGGCTTTGTGCCAGTAAGAGTTTCGGGAAAAGGAAGTTAATTATGAATATATCTCATCCATTTCGATTCTATAGTCGCCTAAAATTCTCTTCCATAGATTTTTATACTTTCCATTATTACAGCATAATACTATATTTCGTATTTTTGAAGAATCCAACTTGATATGATCTTTAGTTATTTTAAGCAGATTCCCTGTACTTATGTGCGATTTTTTTTTTTAATTCAGTAAATTTTAGTCCCCAAAGTTTGGATAGACTGGTTAGAAATTATAAAGCCAGATCGATACGTTTGAGACTTACCACAAGTCCAAAATACCGTCAAATGCTTGTAACGATATTAACAAACGTTGGTGGTAAAGATTGTAACAAACGTTGGTGTACATATGCTAATGCGTTCCTGAGAGGCGAACATGGCCGACGTCAGATTTGTGTTGGTTATTATTAATTTCGATTTAAACTATTTCCATTGTAAAACTAAAATAAAAAGATTATAATAATAATAAATCCCATATTATAAAAACCACTCAAGTAGACTCTTCCAAAAAGGTCTCCTCAAGCTCCATTGGGATGAATCAATTATTATGGACCACACTTTGCGTCATAATAAACTAGATATCCTCATAGATTTTTTTTTTTAAATTTATTTATTGATATTTACAACTGTACATAAAATACATCAAGTAAAGCCTCATAGATTTAAGAGCAAGGAAAGCAAAACTGATGTCTGGACTGGCTATAGAATTGAATTGTATAAGGTAAGATTTGTTTTTCTCTTTAGAAAGAGACTAGTTTTAAAAGGAAAAATAAGGTTATTAAAAAAGTTAATAAATGCAAAAACGGTGTAAAAAAATCAATAAATATAATTAAGACATTACTTATCAAGAAAACGCCCTTGTTCCAAAATGATCAGTCAACTATTGCTATTTTAACAGTGAATATTTTGAAATGGGTGTGTTCTCTTTGAAAAAAGTAATTTCACTAAGTGTTTGTGCATCACGAAATACTCTAAAACTACTTTTAACATGTATTAAAGAAAATGACTAATTTAAATAACTTTTAATTAAGGGTATTACTTAGCTCATGCCTGAGTACAATAATAAAAATAAAGAGTTATCTATTATTCGTACAATTCAAAGTAGAATCCAATCGTGTAATAAATGCATATGCAAATTTGAATAGAAATTCTAATTTGGAAATGCATAGCTAATGGCTTTCAGGCAAGTTTGAGCATTGTTCTATCATACATTATATGTTTTTATTCTTTTAATGATTACACATTGATTATTTCAATATAGAATAGGATATAAAATCAGTTTTTATTTACATATTTTATGTTATTTTGCATTAAAGTACAAAATCCTGATGTGGTTAAATTCCATCTGACAGGGAATTTTCTGTTTATTTAATACAATTAAGATCTGTTATTAAAAAAATGTTGTTGTTTATAGCATATTACTTATAAAAAAATTAAGTAATAGAACATTAACCATTTAAAATCTCGTTTAAACCTTTCTGTGTGTATACATGTTCACCTAAAAAGAGAGAAAAACTTTATTAAAAACCAACTTCATTCGGTTCCACACAGCATAAATATTTTAATCTAATCAGACAATATTTTTGATCTTACGACAAATAGGCCTAACGAGTAAAAAATAATAATTATAATCAGTAATAATATATAATAATAGAATATGATCTTTTTCTATTTCGTTTCATCCCTTTGGTTCTTTTTTACCCCTTCTTTCTATGCTTATAATTTTTTATTTGTTATTCACACCTTTGTTTCTCTCTCTCTCTCTCTCTCTCTCTCTCTCTCTCTCTCTCTCTCTCTCTCTCTCTCTCTCT
>NW_027108332.1:481391-505134 GCF_000696795.3 Halyomorpha halys | reverse complement strand
TCTCTCTCTCTCTCTCTCTCTCTCTCTCTCTCTCTCTCTCTTTCTTCCTTTTCTATCCTTTCCCCTTTCTTTTTTTGCTTTCAACCCAATGTGCCTTTAAAATAATAATGGATAAAAATAGTATGCATGGATAATGCAATTTAAGCATTATTTCTATATGAATTTAAAATCGAAGATTTCCTACTAAATGAAGTAGGATTCCAGATTTTCCTGATCATTTATATATATAATAGATCAATAGAATACGAATTATCGAACAACTGACACGTAGAGAAAATTTTGGCCGGCTTGAATGAGAAAATATTCCACTGTGTATCGGCAGTATTTTCTGTCATATTTTTATACTGTCAATCAAACCTCAACATCCACGATGTAAACAAGCCATGGCTATTGTGACGAGTACAAAATCCCAATAGGAAATTTAATAGGCATTCTCAAAAATTTCCCTCATTTAACTCAAAGTCAGTAATTGATAAATTGAGCTACTCCAATGCTAACTGTTGTCTTAACGAAATTCGAGTCTTTATTATTCGTCGTGACGTCTGCAATTTTTTTATGACGATGAAAATTTTCAGTTTATCTGAAAAAAATTTCAAGTTTTGATTGAAGTTTCTCTTGACTCCGGCAGGCGCATCAGGTATACCAAACCGCACGACTAACCGCGAGTTACACTGAACCGGTTTAATGCATTAAAGGTTGATTTTTTCCATAGTAAAAAGTATCTAAAGGATAATTTCAAACAAAACGTATATAATCGTTATAGAAAAATCGTCATAAGACGCTAAAAACAAATACTTGAATAAAACATCAAGCTGAACACCACGTCCAAGTAGTGAATTTTCTGTTCTGGGCTGAAATGAACTATCAAAGACTGCATTGATGTTGCTAAGAAAACCACTACAAATGAAACTTAAAAATGACCAAAAAATTTTTTTTGTTATTATTTATTGCTATTTAAAACTGTACATTCATATGCATACATCCAGTAAATTTGATTTTAGTTTATAATGGAGTGATACAGGCGTATTGAGAAATTACCCATTGGTAACAGGTCTCATGGACGTCTTCTTTTCAGGCGCCTTGGAAGATTGTCAGGAATGGAAGAGGAAGCAAGGCTAGAAACTAGTGGGTTTGGCTGGTAAGGGTGTTTTTAATGGAAGGAATTATATCTGGTTCGGGCTAGTTTGGTTATATATGGAACATTAAGGTCTTTATGTATGATTTTATTTGTGACAAAGTAAGGAGCATTGAAGGTTTAGTGGAGCCCCAAAGCTCAACTCCGTATGTCCAAATTGGCCTTATTATTGTCATGTGATCAGTCTTTTGTAATGAATTTGAAGATCAGACCGTTTGTCCAGTAAGTGCTGTAATAGTCGATATCAACGTGCAGTTTCCTGTCTTAAAAAAGATTTACAGTTCATTCTGGGAAACTTTGGTATAATTGTTAATGACAGCTAGCAAGCAAGAAGGTTTCTCGATAAGAAAATAGCTCTTCTTTCTATAAAGATTTTAAACCCTTGGAGAAAGTAGTCCGGACAAACGGTAAGTGCTGAAGTAGTCGAAATTGGCGTGTGCAGTTTCCTGTCTTTTCAGTCTTGTGTGAGGATTCCACGTTAGTTGTTTGTCCAAATGTAGTACAAGGTAGCGGAACTGTTCGACAGGGGCAACATTATTAAAGGAAACTGTAAGGCAGTCGTTAGGTTTACGACGAAGGGTAAAGGTATTTTTTGGGATTAAGTTTAATTATCCAATTACGACACCATTCTTCGAGGGCTGTTATATGGGACGAAAAATTCAAAATCATGTTCGAAATCCTTATTTTTTTATAATTAAAATCTCAAATTCCTACAACTACTAGAGCAATGCCCATGCACTGGTGAATTTACTCGGGTTAAAATAAAAGCAACTATTGAATTTTATCGTTAGATAGTTAATATTTAATGTCTACTCTTGTCCGATATAAGAATTGAAGACATAGGGTCGTTTAAAAATTAAGCATTTGATACTTTTACCTTTTAAAAGGTCGAGACAACGGAAATCATATGCTTATTAAAGACTATTCAAAGACGACCAAAATCATTAATTACATTATTCACAATTTTCCATTGTAATATTAGTTTCTAAAGTAAATGCGCTGTTACAAAATGGCAATCTTTGTATATATATATATATATATATAAAGGAATTGTTCGAATCTTTGTCCATTTTAAACTTTTCAAATACTGAACCAATTCACATGCTTTTTTTTTTTTTTTTTTTTTTTCCCTCAAAATTTTCCCTTTCGCCATAAGAAGATTTAAAGCTGCTGAAATCCCTGATTTTTCAGCAAAAAAGTTATGAACAAAATTGAACATTTTTGGTGTGTAGCTTAAAAAGTATACATTTCTTCAAGGTTATTACAAACCATTTAATCTGATGAATAAGAAAAAATATTACTGATTCCATTAAATGATTTTATATTTACAAGCAATTATATGGAATTGAGCTCTGGGGCTCGACCAAACCATCAAATTCCTCCCGCTATCCAATCCTTACATTCCAAAGTCCTACGTATAATCCTTGATGCTCCTTATTACGTTACAAATAAACTCATTCACGATGACCTTAACATCCCATTCGTTCCAGATTTGGCCCAAAACAGATATGCGTGTTTTCATTCCAAACTCCTTAAACATCCTAACACATTAATTCTTAATCTTTCATCTTTAACAATCCCTGATAATCCTCCGAGGCGTCTGAAAAGAAGATGGCCACGGGACCTTCTAATTTTTTTTTTAAATGATTTATTTATTGTTATTTACAACTGTATACACACATATACAACAAGTAAATTTGCTGTAGGTGACATAGTGACATGATACAAACATGTGGAGAATCTACCCACTGATAGAACTCCAATAACATATCTAGAGGTGAAGATCTTGAGGCCATCTTCTTTTCAGACGCCTAGGAGGATTGTTAGGTAATGAAGGAGAAGCCAGGTTAGAAACAAGTGGATTTGGGTGATTGAGAAGTTTGTTATGGAAGGAACGGTATCTGGTTCTGCCCAAGTCGGCAACATATGGAACATTGAGGTCCTGATGGATGAGTTGATTCGTGACAAAGTAAGGAGCATTAAGGATTTTACGAAGGATTTTGGACTGTAAGGATTGGATTCTGGAGGAATTTGATGGTTTAGTGGAGCCCCAAAGCTCAACTCCGTATGTCCAGATAGGCCTTATAATAGTCATGTAGATCAGTCTTTTGTAATGGATTGGCAATTTAGACCGTTTGTCTAGTAAATGTTGCAATAGTCGGAATCTACAAGCAGTTTCTTATCTTTTTAGTCTTGTATGAGGATTCCATGTCAGTCGTTTGTCGAGATGTAGTCCTAAGTAACGGGTCTGGTCGAGAGGAATAAGTGGGGTATTATTAAAGGATACTGTAGCGCAAGAGGTCATGGATTTACGTCGAAGGGTAAATGTGATTTGGTGGGATTTATTGGAATTTATTTTAATCCTCCAGTTTTGGCACCATTCTTCAAGGGTGGTGATGTGGGATTGGAGGGTTTGGGATACAATGTAAGGATCATTGTTCACTGACAATAGACATGTGTCATCGTCTGAAATTCTCTAGCAACAGTCTTTCAAAGAAATTGAGAAATAAAAATTTTTGAACTCAATCTTTTTGGACGATTTTTTTTTTCTCTTAATGTCTATTGTTCATTTAATCTTTCATAACTCCACTGCATTCTATCCAAATCTTATGTCATTACAACCGTTGGAAAGTGGAATGTCTGATCTTTTTGCCTATATTCAACAACATTCATAAGGGAGAATTATTATTATTATTATTAATAATAACAATATTAATATTATTATTTGAATGGTAATTAAATTCCCTGTCAAATTAAAAAAAATCATTTAATTTGGACTATTTTTTGTAACAGTACAACTTATTGAATTTTTACTCTTATTTTAAAAAAAATGTAGAATTTAGGAATATTCTCTTTAAATTTTGATAATTTTTTTAATAACTTGAAAGCTGTAGACCACCGAACATTCTAAATGACAATTATCAATTCAAAATTGATATTTAATTGCCTTTATGGATTCTTATTGCATCAATATTAGTAATGAGAGATGAAACAGTTTTTGTATTACGGTTTTATGGATACCGGTTCATAAAGCCTAAAGTGACACAAGATATTTTATTTACCGATTTTTGTTATGTATTATTACCATAAATTTTATTATATATTTTTATATACCACTAGATACTAAATAAATAATAAGGAATAAATTCAATCATTAATCAAATGTGTAAATAAAATTATAATGTTAGTGTAATTTTAACTAAATATATTTATTTATAACAAACATACAATTGAGTTAAAGTAATCTTTATTCATTCCCAAATCTAGCAATAGCGAAGCATTGCCGGGTCTGCTAGTCAATTCTAAGTTGGACACCTCATTAATTGATTTTTGTTGCTGTTGATTATTAAAAATTGGTAAGAAGAAAAATGGAAAAATTTTATTAATTCCGTTTTCTTGATTTAGTTTTCCTTCGAGCATTCTAACTATAAGGAGCATTAATGAGCCTGTTTAAAGTATCACAAATTAGGCAAATAGGTTCACTACTCAAACAATATTATTGAATACACAATTTTCCGTTTTCCTTTTATATATTATATCTCATAAAATTCCATTTATCAAACAGTGAAATCGGTTACTACTTTGTTAGTTCATCCGAAAACTTAAAATTTGTGTAAATATGTAAACAAATGAATAGTTAATTAATTATATGAAAATAAAATTATGTTTTCCATATTTCCTTTATTTTGCTAATTAACTGCAATGGATTTTATTTATAAAAAAACAGACAAGAGTTGTCCACAATTATTCAAATTGGTTTTTTAACCGAATTGGTTATTTCTTTGTAAGGAAATAATATTTTTAATAAAATCGGTTGAGTTCTCATGAATTTTGTTAGGATGACTTACTTGCTACGATACATAGCGGAACACTACCTTTATGAAAATTACAACACCATTCATTATTAGAGAATAAAATTTAATAAAGGAATTCAGTTTTAATTTTTTTCTAAACTGGTAAAACTAAGTTAAGGATTTCGTGTAATATTGTTATTTATTTATTTGTACAATACATCAATAACCAAATAGCGATAATGACCACTGTTGTTCTACAACGATCTAGAACTGTCAATCAATTTATTTTTGAGACGTTTTCACGATGTAGTCATTTTATTTTGCTCATTATCCTTGAGAAACGAGTTTGATGCGCAAAATGACACGGGCCGTTCGGATGTGACCGGTCAAAAAAGAAGATCGCAAACCGGACGGGACCATGGTCAAAATTTTGTACGAGACTATTCCGAATTGGAAAGTATTTCACGATGACAGCAAATGTACACTAGGCGTCAGGCGACCGGTAAGTACAAGGTCCAGGCTAGGTCTAGGAGTACCTTATGTAATCCTCATTTACATAGCACAAGGAAAAAACTCCTTGTCCGCACAGTCATAATCATAAAATACCGCTAGAGCTTGTGACGAAGATATCTCCAAGCTCTCAGTTCAAGAGCGAATCCACACTCACAATATGCAATTGTGTTATATATATCCTCATTTAAATACATCAGAAACTCTGAGCTCGCGATTAAATGGAATAAATGTCATTGTGAAAGCAAGAACTTGTTCAAGCTCCACGCTATAGTTGTTCGAACCTATTTTTTCTAAATTATAAGTTCGGATTTTCTTAGGTGAAATTATTTAGTATACATTCAGTTGATAATTTATTTTTCTATATGAAATTTATCTTGGTAGCTATATGCCTGGAATGCCACAGCAACTTTTTACGCTACTATAGACTTTTCCTGGTCATTTCTGACATATAGGGTGTTTTCTAGAGGTGACCAACCTATTCTAACCATGGTGAGAGGTAAGGTTTTCATTACAAAAGCCCACGCCACAGGCCAGATTCGAACCGGCGCCGTCTGCAGTTTGCAGCTTGCTAAAACCAGCGCCTCAACTACCTTAGTAGACTCAAATTAATCTTTATTTCTTTAAAATTCCAACGTTTCGGCCAATTCAGCCATTATTAAGGACAATCTACCACATAACACATAACAGCTTTTAATATATATGGATTTTTAACAAAAAAAAAATTTGATAACACAGCATACCATAAATAAAAATTTACACTCACATAAATAATTTTAAAACATTTTGCTGGCTATTCTGCCCAGGTCACCAATTCCAGTCAAAACTACTCCATTTTGTCACTCTTCACATTGAAATAATATATAATAATAATAAATAATAATATTAAAACTTTATCACTTTCTTATCACAACAATATTTTTAACCTTCCTTTTACTCAGGTTAGACATATAATTTATTTATTTCAACTGTATTTTGGTTAAAATTCTTATTTATTTTATTATAAAATTCATAACAAAGTTAATTATAAATATAAATTAAATTTGTATCCATATTTTTCATAAATTAATTTTAATTAAAATCTTTGAGAGTATAGTTTTTGTTCAGATTTATTGTGTCTGTTTAAAAATTCACTGTATGATTAATGTTTTATGATATGTAGACTCTAGTATTTTCCTTTTTGAATTATTAGTACTGTGTTTTTGTTTTTTAATCCCAACCGCTACTAGATAAGGAAAGTATTTTCAATTTTTCTGAATGAAGTTCTTAATTATTAATCTATAAATAAAAACAACAACCATACAATATCCAGTCTTTCTCTCCTCCTTATTTAAATATTCTTATATGCACGAATAATATTCTTTATTTGTATTTTTTTAATAAATATTTTGAGGCAGTGAAATATTCCATCAGTATTATATATATAAGTTACAACCTTAGTTAGTTGTTACTTTGATGTCAGCTGACTGAGGAGATCAGTCAAATGCATCAAATGTATATAAAGAGATGTAGCGAACACAATAAAGCCAGTATGTTACAGCAGTTCAAGCGTGTTAGATCTTATTCCTTCTTCTCTCTTTTTTTTTTTATTGACCGTATTATTTCAAATTATGTAGAAGATGGTTAGGGGTCCGGTCAAAAGGAAACAACAAATAGTTACTTGTATTTGCCGACGTTTCGCCCCACTTTTTAGAGCTTCATCAGAGCTAAAAAGATACAAAAATAAATAAAAAATACTCCGACACATATAAAATTTTGAGAAATCGACTCACTATAAGTGGTGCTTTATATTATCGATTTTATACATATTTATCATTTTCTAAAAACCGGCTCGAACCATTTTGTTCTTATTTGTAATAATTAACCATCCTTCATTGATAGTTTTGGTTTTGGTTTTTTATTATTGTGTAATATTACATCCTGTCATATGTTTATACAATGGTAATATGGATCAAAAGAGCTCAGTCACACCATATTTTTTTTTTCGTTTTGCTAGACAGACCTTGTAGATCTTAGGCCGCCCGGACCAGCCTTCTCCATCCCTGCCTATCTTGAGCTACTGCTTTCGGTTTTTTTGCATGCAGCTATTTCGCATCTTTGTTGATTCTATCAATCTGGTTTTTGGCTTCTCATGTGGGCGTGTAGGAGCGTCCTCATGGATTAATTCGAACCATATATCCTGCTCATCTTAACCTCCATGCCTTCATATCGTGAGATATTCATTGACCAGTCTCTGCAAGCAGTTCATTGTTAGTTCTCCTCCTCCATATGTTAAGGTTCTGATCCCAGATCGTACGGATGTATTTTCGTTCAAATTTCTCGATTCTGCTGTCTATGGTTCCTGTTAGAGCCCAGATCTCGTAGTCGTATATTGTTGCATTGTACACCCTTGGTTTCAGATTTTAAGATATTTTTCAGGATTTCAGTGTTATCGACAGAGAGAAGAAAGCTCTAATCGCACTTGTTATACGCTGGCTATCTCAGTCCATTAGTCATTTATTGAGGAGCCGAGGTATCTAAAACTGCCTACTATCGGAAACAATTTTCCGTCCATTCATACTATATTTACAACTATATAAATTAAGTGATAACAAAATAAGAAATAGCTGAAGAATAATGACAAAAACAAATTTAAACTTACCATCATAAACACAATCTCATTGATAATAGCGATAAAAAATGGACATATTGCTAATTTGCTTTTATATTTTATCTGACAAATTTTTTATTTGACATATACCTAGGTTTCTACCGTAGACTAGGTTTACTTTGTGGTAACTCTATTAGCTTTGGATCAGTGTATAAATCGACTCCAGTAGAAAAAATAACCTATTTCTACAGTACTATAATCGGAATACGTTTAATTCAAAATAATTTTTTGTTTTTAAATTTATTTACTGATATTTACAACTGTACATCATAATACATTTAGTCAATTTGATCTCAGTTAAATTGGAGTATTACTGGCGTATAGAGAAACTACCCATTGGTAGCACTCTGAAATTCAAAATAAAAATATCTTTTTCGTTTTCCGTTATGTTCCTGTTCAAGCAATGTAAATTCAAATTAAAAATCTATGAAATAATTAGACAATTAACTAAAGGATAAAAAAGGAGAATTATTTTTCTAGCTCGAAAATAAATATTTGGAAATAACAAGAGTGACATAGATGTATAAGATTTTAGAAAAAATAATATTTATCCTAACATAAAACCTTAGATGGTAAATGAAAATGGTGAAAAAAAAAATTAAACTTAATGTTTTTTAATTGTTATAGTAATACTAAGTTTTATTTTCTCCCACCTATATATGAAAGGATAAATTAAGTTCAAGTCAAATTTGGTTGATATATGAAATTTGTGTGATTAAAAAAAAAAAAATCCTGTAACGATCATGTTTTTATTACTGTATGATTATTATTATTATTTTTGTTTATTTATTTTTTTTAATTCAGGTTAGATTAGTAGAACTTAAAAGTCTACTGTAGTGGGGACTAAAGTTTAAATCTTAAGGTAAAAATAAATCCTGTTCATTGAGGCGCACAAGGTATATAGTTTAAACTCTTCAGTGCCTTAGATTTTTTTTGTTATTTCATTAACTGAATCTCAAAACAATAACTCGTCACATTTCAATGTATATCTAGATGTACTTCCAGGGCCGAAACTTTTATTATGGATTTATGTCAGAGGGCAAGCTTATATTTGCAGCTATTTAAGAATGTATATCACCATCGCACAATATTAACTCATTTTATTGACTGAATAAAGATGAAACAAACAAGAATACAAAAAAATAAAATAAAATGCATAAAATAAAAAATACAACATGATTACTTATTGTAAAAATTATTCGATCTTAATACTATTAAAATTTCACTTCTCAAACTATTTTTTTTTTTCACAGCAAGAATATTTATGATCATTATTTATGAAAGCAGCTCATCTGTGCTTTATGAAGATTATACTTAGATTTACTAGAGTTAAAATACCCCTCTACCTGTTAACGTTTCTAAATTATATTCATTGTGGAGGATGGTAGTATTTTTTACTTGACCTAAAAATGAAATTTTGCTCGAAATTTGGGGACCCGTGTTAATTACATGTCAAATACATTTTAAATAAATACAATATTTTAACTTCCGTTAATAAAACATAAGAGATAGTAATTATTATAATATGATGTAAATTTATCAATAAATTATTTATTCTTAGACCTCATATTTTTAATTGCAGTGCAATAGTTAGTATTTGCCCAATTTTTCTCATCTCTCATTATCCCACTCCTCAAAAACTGGCGCCCTGGACAATCGCCCAGTTGGTCCCTTTACAAATCAGGGCTTGGGTGTCACTCAATAGATAAAGTTTTTGTCTCTCTCTATATGTTGTTGGCCAATGTTTTGAAATCTAATGAGATTGTATTTGATAATTTCTTGCATTTAGAGCGGTTTTAATTACACCAAATGTCGATGGTGTTTGGAAACGTATGCTAAAAATGTGCGTTGTGACTGTGACGAAGGATGAGACGACCTCGATGGCTGCTTGGTATGCCCCGTCCAGTTACTGACCCGACATAGATCAAGTTGACCTTACTGCTCTGTATCCTCAATATGTAAACAACAATGGGCAACTTGAAATCCATGGCCGCTGTTATTCAATCTCAAAACTCTTGTCGTGGATAAGAAATGATCGATTATCAGTATTGGAAATGAGGGAGCAGGCATGTGTCATCATTAACCGAAATCCTGCCACGACAGTAAATGTCATGACGGCAACTATCTTACAGTTTACATTACGTTACTGGCCATGGTCCATTTTATCACAAAAAATATTTCTTTATTTAAAAATATTATACTAAAATTTATTCAATGAGAAATTTTTATTTAACAGCTATCCTATAATTTTATTGAATAAAAATTATTTCTTAATTTTAAACATAAAAATTCTGTCAAAACAGTTATCCATTTATTTTATTAATTCAAATTATGTAGTTACTGTTATTTATTGTCAACTAAACATAGTTCTTAACCTTGCCATCACTGATTTTCTTAGAAGTTAGTATAGGTTTCCTATCGGTGTTAGCTTGGCTAAAATTTGAAATTTTACTGAAAAGTATTGAATCGTTCTTGAATCCCAGACTGTAAAATTCACATTAACAGGGAACAGCAAATTTTGAGATTCCTTTAGAACATCTTTACTAGACAGCTTTTTCGATATACAACATTGGTTAAGATAGGATAATATCTACCAAAACCTAATTTAATATTCTTATTTAGATTTTTTCCGTATAAATGTACATTTTTAAAATTTATTTTATGAATAAGTAGTAATGTTGTGAGCCACAGGTTTAAGTATACATTTGGTTTAGTAGTTTCACCTTTATGTTAAAAAAATAAGAACAAAAAAAGGTTCCTACCATCAGATAACAAATCAACAAACTTCAAGATTCACGAATAACTTACTTTTGATAAAATTTAGTTAGGAAGTTTATGAAAAAACATTTTAATGATTAACTACAGTTTTTATTTATTTCGTTTAAATTAAAACAAAATATGAACATTTAGAAAACTAATATAATTTGTGATGTAGCAGTTTATCTGAAGAAAATTCGGCTTTTTAGATTCTCTTTTGTAAACTAATTAATTTTTTGGAAGATCGATAATTGATGTTTTATGATAATCTTTTTTAATTTTCATTGTTCATTCATTTTTAGCTCATTTAAGTGTTTGTATCTTTTTTAGCCTTGATGAAGCCCTGCAGTGGGGGGGAGGAGGGGACGTTGGCTCACATTAAATAATTTTATTTGACTATTTTAGTTTTTTCTTTTGAGTTCATTCTTTGTTAAAATGAACTAAAACAAATTTTTACATTTTTTATTTTTTTTTTTGTTTTCATGTTTAACAAGTTTGAGCATATGCAAATAAAACATTTAAAAAAAAATTAATATTGATTGTAAAAACAATGTGTCTGCATCGTGAGGTTTTGAGTTCTTTTGTATGTAAAGTGTTATTTATGCGTTCCTCGGCCTCCACATAAAAACAAATAGTACCATATACAATATAAATAAATTCATTTCAGTTTTTCAGAGATTGTGGTTCAAGTCGTGGGGACTTTTGATGTGAAAAGCGTTCTCGATGAACGTGTGGTCGTACCAGCCTTGACCTTCTTTGCCAATCTCCATCACATTCAAATGCCATTCTTACTATTTATTAGAAATCTGTATTCAAAGTGACCTCTTTATTTATTGGTGAAGTGGAAGGTTTTACATCCACAATTAGCCTTCAAGCCGGCGGACCAGGGATAAGGAGTATTTGCATTCTATTTAAAGGAATTTATATTGTCAGTCTCTACTGCTTCTTACATGGGACTTACAAAGAAGAAAGCAGGCTTAGAAAACTACTTTACATATAAATTTATTATTGTATATTATCATACACCATAGTACTATACTAAGTAAGGGAGACACAAGTAACAGCAGACTAAATTTAATTGTTCCTTATGTAACTGATCTAGCCCGAACCCGATATTATTCCTTCCATAATAAACTCCCTAACCACCCAAACCCACTCGTGTCTAACCTTGATCCCTCTTCCATTCCTGGAAATCCTCCAAGGCGCCTGAAAAGAAGATGGCCTCGTGACCTTATATTGTAAACTGTTTTAGAGTTCTACTACTGGGTAGTTTCTCTACATCGTGTATCATATCATATGTCATTATGATCAAATTTACTGGTTGTATTTTTTTTATACAGTTGTAAATATCAACAAATAAATAAAATAAAAAAAAAAAAAAAAAATTTAATTGTTTTGTAAATCGTTAAGAATCGGTTTCGAATGAAATATTTTTTAAAAAATAGTTTATCTAGGTTACCTATAATAACACCAAAATTCTCAAGTATTTTTTTTTTAGTATTTAAATGTAAAAAAAAAAATTATTTTTGTCCTTTGGTGTAATATTGTAGAATTAAACGATCAGAACGATTCTGCTCGCGTTAGTGTCCAAAAGGAAGATGGGCCTTCTGTCATCTTTGAGCGAAACGCAATTCTTAAAATTTCATATTTTGTTTCCGACACAAAGTGAATGGAGTGTAAAGCAACTTAGTAAGAGAGAAGAGCAGTAAAACCTGAAGTCGTAGGTTGTAAAATGGTACAACCGCAGTGTTGATAGGATCACTAATTGCAACTTCTAGTGCCCAAGGGTTATTTTCTTTTAGTGTTGCGGCTGTGGCCATTCGTAGCTCTAGCTCTGCAACGGTACATAAAAAAAAAAAATGGAAAGTGGATGCTCACTTTATTTTCTTTTGTGTGTGTTTAAAAGAATTATGGATCACGCTGAAAGTATAGAAAATAGACCTAAGCAAGGAATTTCTTTTGGCAATACCACGTCCGGCTACGTACCTACATGGTCTATCATTCAGACGTTGGTGGTACATTTGTCAGCGAAATTAAAATCAGAGTTAACACGAGACAGTAAAACGCTTTTTCAACAAGAAAAAGAAAAAGAAAAATATGTTTAATATTATGATATTATGAGATACGTTTATATAATCATAATATAAAAAAAGTCTTTTTGAAGGTTTTTCTCTGGCCTACTGAATCTTTTTTGGACGAATGCCTTGTTTCATCAGAATATGTCGCAGGAAATTATATTTTATTATAAAATTATCATGCATCATATTTAGTTTATTTTAACTATGTAGATTGTCCCAGTGAACAGGTTGAACCCCACTAATGGAGTATTTTTTTTTTTTTTTTTTACGTTTTCTTGTAGTAAATCATATTCAAAGCGTCCTGAAGGCAAAAATCCCCAAAAACCGATAACGATTTGTTTCTGTTTTTAACGATTTTCGAGAGAACAGTGCGTAAAATCGATAAACCCTAAGGAACAGAATCGTTCCAGGATTCATTTTCCCATAAGAATCCGTCGTCGCAATAAAGGCTTTGTCATCATGACACCATTTTAGTCTTCTGGTCCGGTAAACAAACTCAAATTATATTATTCACTAAATCAGTCCAAAATCAGTGACGATTTTTGGAAATTTATGGCTTCAAGACGTATTGGATCAAAATATTGTCCGTTACGAGTTTGCCCTTAAATCTGACTTGCTATCATTATATTATTACAACTACTATCTACTTCCATTGTTATCAATGAACTACTATTTACTTAATTCATTGTTATATATATTTCCATTTTATTTTTAAAAATAAATTATGCAGGAATCTCATAAATTAAAATATGTTATTAAAGCATGTATTGAAATTTTATATGTATGATTTCACGTTAAACATATTAAGAATACTCTGCATCGCGTGGTGGGCCGAGCAATTATTACGTGCTTTTATTACTTGATTGCCATAACGCAAGGTGTTCCGAATTACAAACAGTCAAGCGTGCCGTTCTGTGCAATTATATATATTAGATCATTTCTTTCTAATATTAATTGTTGTCCTATTTGTTTAATAAATTGGAGTTTAGTGGAATATACATTTTTTTATTTTGAAATTGTTCTAATAAAGATTCATGGATAAATCTGCAATAATCTGTACTTAATTTTTAATTAATACAAATCGCCTGTAGCTCACCACGAACATTATTTATTCATTTAAAAATATGTAAAGAAATTGTTTACGGCAGGGTTAATTATTAAATCCAAGAATGAGGAGATCACTGTAGAAATGAAGAACTTATTTGATCTAAAAGTATTTTTATTACTCTCCTAAACTATATTTTATGTTACTCTTATTCTATAACTCCAATAATTGCTTATAATTGTTACAACAAAAAGTTGGTTTAATTACTAGAAAATCAAGTCAAGTAACAAACCTAAGTAACTTTTGTGCGGGATTGCCCCATAAACAAATACAATTTTTTTTATTTAACTAAATATAATTTACCAATATTCTAAAAAAATAAATAAATAAATTTAACATTTCCTGATACGGATTGAAGCCGCTTACTATTATAAAAAAAGGACGGAGTTACAAATTGATATTTATCAATTAAATAAATATGTTATAAACCCACAAAACGTGTCAAAGCTAGTGTAGGTACTTCGATGAATTGCAATGAAAGTTATTAAGGGTTCACATATCTGGAAAAATCTGGAGATCTCAAAATTGAAATTTTCCATCATAATCCCTCCTCTAAAAAAATAAAAATAAATAAATAAACAAATAAAAGAGCAATTGTTTCTACCGAGATCCCTCCCCTAATACTCGAGATACTTTTACCTGACCCCTAATAGAATGGACCAGCAATTGGCACTTATTTTGTGAAATATCGTTAAAAATATTCGTTCCAAAAGGACAACCATATAGGTCGAGTTAGAAGTAAATTTAATTACATTAGCTTTCGTTTCAGCCCAGGAGATAATTATTAGACCCAATGGTTCTATTAAAAATATCATATATACAAAACATTGAAAAGTGGAATTTGCAAGAACAAATGAAAAAACTGTTAAAGTTATAATTATTAATGTTTTTATTAAGTTCTAATATAACGAATTATGAACCTTGAAAATAGAATGTGACTGTTTTCATTACTAATGCATTTTATTGCTATTAACTTGTTACTAGTAAACATTTAACAAATACACCTAGCACAGATTCATAAGTTTTTTGTTACCAAGAAATTTCTTTGTTGTTATCATCTAGTTATTTCTTGTTTAACGGACTGAAACTTCTTTGGTCATCAAAGCCATTTATTTCTTAGTTATCATATAGTCTTCATTATATATTATACTTTTTATAAGAATTCGAAAACAAAATTAACTGTTACAACTATTTTTTTAACAACAGTTTTTTTTTTCTCGAATTTCATTTGCCAATAGTTTTGGTTATCCGCCATTTTTAACATTGCCATTGAGCATAAGCCTTCTCTTATGGAATTAAATCAAAGATTTTAAATTTATTTATTTACAATTTAAAAAATTACATTTATTTTAAATTTGTTCCACAAGATTATTATCCGAGAAATAATATTTTTGACGATACATCGTAAAATGAGAGACAACTATTGTCTTTTTAGGTAGAGATAATTTATAGGTTCAATTATTAGGCTCTCTTCAAAATGGTGTATAAACAAAAACATTGAAAAGTGGAATTTGGTAGAACCATTATAAAAAAAATCTTCGAGTTGTAACTATTGATTTCTTTTTTTTTTTTGTTATTTTTCTCTTGATTATAATTTTTTTTTTTTATCATGTGATTACAGAATGCAAAGAGTATTTTTATTACAAACACTTTTTATTATTACTTAATACATACAACTTCCATAGATTTTTTTTGTATTCTATACATCTAGTTTTCAAAAATTTACTAGTCATAACGTTTATTTTAACAACAGGTTTTTTTTTCAAACATTTTTTCTAAAATTCCACATGCCAATATTTTTGGTCATACGCCATTTTTAAGAGAACCATTGAGCAAAAGCATTCTCTTGCGGAGCGAAATGAAAGATAATTTAAAATTCGTTCCACAAGATTGTTCTCTAGAACGAATAATTTTTACGATATATCACAAAATGAGAGATAATTGTTGAATTTTTTGAACATCATAATAACTTTATCGAATTAGGGAACAAAACTGTAAGCTATTATGTCAGGTGCGTAGTTTTTGAGGTATTTTTAATAACATTCGAAATATGGTTCTGGTTTTTAATTCTACTAAACCAAACTATATCTGATAAAACCATTTTCTCTTTTATTGGTTATTTGAAAATTAATAATTGACATTTTAAATCGATAGGTCATATTTCTATTACTAGCATGCATTACAAAGCATAGTTGTTTTACAGAAACATTTACCAGCATGTGACATGTCTTGCAGCAGGTGCTGCAAAGACAGGCGAGGAGTAAGATGATTGTAATGAAGGCATTGATGAAGTAAATAGTGAAGGCACAAGGTGAACTGCTTCGATTGACAGTCCTTAACTGGAATCTCTTTGACAGCTATCTACACGGCCTTCTTCAATCTTATCTTCTGTCTTTATTTATGAAAAATATTTATTATTGTAGGGAATCGAATCATAATTTTAAATGCTAACATGATAAAATGGCGTTCTAGCAGACAATACAAAATCAATGCTTGCATCTAATAGCTTAAAAGTCCATTATATAACAATGGAAATAATAATTACAAAATGGTTTTAAATTATAATTTATTATAAATGTATCAATTTATTTATGTTGTTTGTTTGTTATTTTTGAAAGGGCGTTTAACATCCTGTTCATCAACGCCCGTTGGTTGTTGGTTTTGGTAAGGTATAGTTGTGTCAGAGAGTCATAGCTTTGGTATGGTGTACTGATCCGCACCAGTGGGATTCATTTCCGTGAGATTTGAAATACTATCTAGCTAGGCAATTATAATTTGTTTAATAATCGTTACGATAGTGGAAAGGATGATAAAAAGCAAATAAGTAACTGTTCTAATTTTAAAAATAATGCAGGATAAATAGATAATTATAATAATTAAAGGCTGGTTATTAATTTAGGATGATGAATGAATTATAATAGACTCTTTCTATTAGGGATTCGTCGTTTCTCAACGCCATTGGAACATTTGTTGGTATCCCTAACTGGTTCAGAGTTAATGTGTAGTGATGACATTCTTCAAAAATGTGTTTGACGGTCAGATTACTATTACTATTATATTTCGAACATTTTGGAGGAGCCTCTCCTGTTATGAAGTGGATGTGTGTCAATCGGGTATGTCCTATTCTGAGTCGGGTGATCACTACTTCTTCACGGTGTCTACTTAGGGTTAATGTAATCCAGGACTTCACATCTTTCCTTATAGGTTTCAACTTACTGGGTGGACTTTCATCACACATTGCCTGCCATCTTTTAGCAATACATTCCTTTAAAGGGCGAGCAAGTTCCTTTGCAGTTAAGATTGCTGCGGTTCTACCTGGGAGGACTAGCGCTTCTCTAGCAGCTTTGTCGGCCATCCCATTTCCTGTAATACCAACATGCCCGGGAGCCCATATGAAGTAGACTGACTTATCAATTTGTTTTAGCATTATTAAGTATTCATGAATTTGTTGAATAAGTGGGTGAACTGAATACATTATATCTAGTCCTTGAAGAGCGCTAATGGAGTCCAATATTATTACTATATTGCCATTTGGTATATTTGTCATTTATCAATTTATTTATGGGCTGTTATTTGTAGACTTGATACTAGCAGTACTCGAGCATTTACTTATTATTAATATGTAAATAATTTGCAATTTATAAACAAATTGAATGTAGTTACTGTTCAACTTGTGATTTATGGAAGCACTAGAAAAGGCTCGACAAACAGTAGGTGAAAATGTATTATGGCTACCGTAGGGGAAATTCCAACACGTCGGACACTTCCACCTCCTACAGTATGAGGTGCTGGAAATTTAATTTAACTATTAGTGGAAGGTCGGGTAGTCAGGAACACATAACTAAGAAAAAGAAAAATACAATCAACATATTTGTTATATTTTACTATGTAAGCAAACTTAAGAACTTCTTATATCATACTAAATAAAATTATTAATTTAATTGTTTTTTTAAAATTTTTATAAAGAAATATTAAAATACTCTGGGAACACATTTGGGTACCTCCACATTCAGAGAGAAATAGTTTATTCGGCAATGCCCAAATACATCGTGTTGCTAAAATAGCATACTTATCAATCCATGATTGGATAAATAAACACTCTACCATGACTAGCAAAGATACAACAAAAAATAATTAACTATTACCTAAGTAAAATATATTTTAAATATTATTTTTTTAAACTATTCAATTTTATTTTTTCCCTTCTTCTCGCACAAAGTTATATTATATTTTCCTTAGTTATTCTTTCCATTTTTTTTTTTTGTTCTCAACCCTATCTACGCTATTCTTTTTATTCCACTAGATCATACCTCCGTTCTCAAGTGAACCGCAACGCGAGTACAATCCGTTACATAAATGCAATGCAAATTAAAAGAAATTATCAATAAATAATATCTTTTTAATATTTGTTTTTTTAATAATTTATTTATTGTTATTTACAACTGTATACACATATATACAACAAGTAAATTTGCTGTAGGTGACATAGTGACATGATACAAACATGTGGAGAATCTACCCACTGATAGAACTCCAATAACATTTCTAGAGGAGAAGATCTCGGATCTAGGATTATTAGGTAATGAAGGAGAAGCTAGGTTAGAAACAAGTGGATTTGGTTGGTTGAGAAGTTTATTATGGAAGGAACGGTATTTGGTTCTAAATAATATCATATTTAAAATAAATAACAAATAAAACAACCACAGCAGTAGAACAATTAAAAAATAAATAAAAAAAAAACATAATAAATAAATTAAAAAACAAATAAGTTTAAAAAGACTAATAAATAAATTTTGAAAAACATATAAATAAGTGAAAAGACTAATAAATAAATTTTTAAAAATATATAAATAACTTAAAAGAAACATAAGTTTAAAAAAAAACATAAATAAATAAGTTAAAAAGCTAAATAATGGTTAATAGAGACCTAAACGTATATTTATCCTTCCCTATTGTAACATTGATGTGGCATATCCACGAACACTATGCTATTTAAGACGCAATCTTTTCATTTGATTCAGTCTTCTCCGAATGTTTCTCCACGTATGATGCACCCGGTCTTTGAATATTCTTGGGAAATACTAAACGTTTTCATTTATTCCTCAGTTTTCTTTTTCTGATCATTTTTATAGCCTCGACTTTTCCGTTTTTCTTCCAATTGCTTTTTACATGGCGAAGATTTCCAATCAAACCAATAAAAACACTCATACTTACTTATTCTACTTGATAACCTCCAAGAAAGTTGGATCCACGAAAACGACCGCTCCGCGACTGGATTGCGTTTGTTTACATTTTAGAGGGGGCCATCCTACACAAAGTTTTACTTGCGTAGCGTATTTGGTTGCTTCAAAATTTTAATGTACGGGGGAACCCACCGTCCGAGGCAATCCGATCTTCCACTTCTTATTACCTCAGTGATATTAGGTCATTTCATATGAAATTTCAAATTTATCGTTCCCAAAATTCAAAGTGGGATTTTATTGTTTACTAAGTTTGTGTTTACAGTTTATATAAGTCGTTATTAATTCTCTCTTTGATAATATTTACCGTCGTTCCAATTAATTTCACATTATTTAGTAACCCATCAAATATGAAGATGGAAACATGCGATTTTCGAGTAATTTTTTAGAGAGTTTAAAATTGGACACTCGGCGGCCCAAGCTGCAAGAGACATTATCACGGCGCTCGGGGAATGGTGTAAAGAAGAAACATTCACTGAAAGGATCATTCGAAAAAATATTTCGCTGGTGACACCGATTTGGATAACCAACCAAGAGGAAGACCTCCACCAGCAATTGACGACGAATTTAGGCTTACTATGAAAGAAACCCCATACCAAATATTTAAAGGACTTGCACCAAGGACAGTTTCTAGACACTTAAAGATCAATGGTAAAGTAATAAGGAATATCTATGGGGGTATCTCATGAACTTTATTTTTCGTCCAAGATTCCCATCGGAGTCCTACATTGCCTAACCATGGATGGGGTCAAGTTTTTCAGTTTGTGGGACCACCACTTAATGAAAAAAGTCAAAGCCCCAGGCCGGATTCGAACCGGCACTGCCAATAGACATCAAATTGGTAAGACTGTGCCTTAACCACTGAGCTATGGGCGGCCCATCTCATTAATTTAAAGTGCGGCAGCAGCTGAAGCGTTATGAGACACATGTTTCACTGCTTACTAGAAAAAAAAAACGAGCCTTTTTCTCAAAAGGATAATCACGTGTGACGAAAAGTGGATTGTATATGATAACAGGCGCCGGTCAGGTCAGTGTTTAAATATATACGAAAGACCGGAACACACCCAAAAACCAAATTTGCATCCAAAAAAAAATATTGGTTTGAGAGTGCTGGTCAATGGCAGGAATAATTCATTTCTTCTTTTCACCCCAGAGGTGGAACAGTCACATTTACATTGTGCAGCGTTGATATTAACATAATGCATCAAAAATTAAAAAAAAAAAAATATATTGCTGCATTATTTAATCGGGAGGGGCCTACCCTTTTACATGACAGCGCCACACCTCATATTTGACAACAGTCAGTAGGGATATTCATGGTCTTTAATTTAACATGTTAAATCGTGTTAAATGGAAAACTTATTTTAAATGGAGAATGACCTCACATAACCAACCAGCTGAGCTCTACACCATTTTGTTTGTCTTGTTTGCTTACTTGCACGAGTTTGCGTTTTGATTTTCTCAGTATCGTTTTGGACGTTTTTAAACAAGACAATCAGAAGCCAAACTTTCACATTTATACTTTTCACTTACTTTAGGCATTTTGTAACAAATAACTGTAATCAAAACTTAGGAGTAAACGATAACAAG
This sequence comes from Halyomorpha halys, assembly GCF_000696795.3. Classification (NCBI taxonomy): domain Eukaryota; kingdom Metazoa; phylum Arthropoda; class Insecta; order Hemiptera; family Pentatomidae; genus Halyomorpha; species Halyomorpha halys. The sequence goes on along the minus strand of NW_027108332.1, from coordinate 484,275 downwards.
AAGTTTTGGAAGGAAAGGTTACTAAAAAGTGCTCAGAAAATCCGCTAGGAGCTCTCATACATTTAACATAACTTTAAATAGGGCTGCTCACAACCCTATACTCATCATTTAGCATAGTAAAACATTTTACATTTAACACAATATCATGAATACCCCTAGTGAAGAAACTAAACGAGCTGTGTTACGAAGTCCTTCCACTTCCTCCTTATTCGCCAGACTAATCTCCAACTGATTTCTATCTGTTCAGAATTTTGGACAACTTCCTTTACGTTAAAATTTTTTGAAAATGATTTTCATGTCAATAACGCATTTTATAACTTCGCCACTTGACAAAATTTCAGTTCTAGGATTGAAAATGGGGGTAAATATTTTGAATAAAAATGTGTTGATTTCATAAAGTTATTTTACTAAATAACCTTACCTGTGAAAAATGTAATGAATATGAAACGACCCAATAGAAAACCCTGTCCTTTCATTCATTTCAGTCTTAAATTTAAATTAAATTCCCGACTACAGAAACTGTTCGATCTTTAAATAGCAAAATTTATAAAATACAGTAATTGATCTTTTACGACTAGTAGCAGTGAGTTCTGTTTCTTAATTACAGAGTATTTTTCACGATGATTATAGTTTATTTGGTTAGCTGTAGAGGATTGATAAATTTAACCGGTTTATTTTTCTTGCGGATTTTCCGAAAATTAAATATAATATAATAGTTTGGACCACATTTTGACTACTTTAATTGTGATAAGCTTTATCGTTTACACACCAGAAGTATGAACATTTGTACATTCAATAATAGCTTGTCAATGAAGTTTTAAAAATTACTATCCTGGTTAAAAATGATTTAAACAAGGTGAAATATTACTGCACAACATGAGAAAAAGAAACATTATATATGTATAAAAAGTTGTTAAAGTTTTTAATGTTATTCTCAATCGACCTAAACTTCTTAGAATGTGCAATGACCGTTCCAATTAAGGGTGATATTTGTAAGCATAAGACTAAAACCAACAAATATCGAAACAAGCATTGGCCAGTCTTGTCAAGCCTTTTCAAGCACATCCTTCTAATCGATTTGTGTAAATATTAGATTTTGCAAAAATAAAATAAATCTAATAAAATATTTTTATTTTTTAGAGGGTTGATAAGAGAAGCAAACTTTTAGGGATCGGTAGACAAAAAAGATTAGCTAACATTAGCGCAGACAAACAACAAATAGGATACACGTGCTATATAAGGTTGGTTTAAAGGAGCTATTAGGTGCGACAGTTCACTAACAAGCTAGTGAATCTAGTCTACATGTGGCAGCTAGATGTCACTGTAGCAGCAGGTGCTTTCAACTGTAACAGAATACCTTACATTACGTCAGCACTGCCTAGATTTAAAACGTCGTAGTTTACATAATCTTAGTGGTTGTCGACAGTTGCTACCATAACTGTAACGGTAAATGTTACCGTGGAAGTAGCCTTTATAGGAGCTTTGTATATCGTCTTGGCCTGGTAGAGATTTAACTTTGGAGATCTTTCAACTTTATCATCACTGCGTGGTGTAACTTTCTACAAATCCTTTACTACCGACCTTATAATCTTTTGCCGACTTAGTCAATCTATCATGTGCTATTGTTTTGAAGCGTGCAACATTGAGTTATATTTATCAACTCTGTCCTACCATTGTTTTAACATAAAAAAGTTTTCAAATCCCTACTTTACTAAGCACTTTGCTAACACTTGAGTTAGGACTGATTGATTTGTATCTGAGGAGACTTTTCAAATGATGTAGGTTACTTAAACCATATTCTTCCGGTAGATTGTCCGATCAGAAGACTAAGCTTTATTTAGAGCAACTGTCGCAATAATATTTAGAGCAACGAGAATAAAAATTTAGAAGTATCTTTCTTAAGACACAATCAACCAATTCGGAAAAGAGTGAAGCTGAGATAAGGTGGTGCACATATGTTCTCACATGTGGAGCGTGCTGTCCCCTACTGCTTTTCTCTTTTTAATTGCCCCTTCAAAGGGAACCGAAACACTTCCCGCATTGTATATAAAGTTTTATTATTTAACTGTTCGCCCCATTTTCTTTCAGCGAAATTGATCTATATAATTCTCGAAGTTAATGATATTGTTGCAGATCTTAAAAATAACATTTCTAGTAAGTCCAAATTATATGGTATCTTTCAAACAACAGCTGTTTTGAAGGTTATATAAAATAATAGTAACTAAGATCCGAGGAATGAAACGTCGTTGATTTAAATAATAATTTTAATAAGGGTGATAAAAAGAAATGATTTAACAATATATACTTTTATTATTATTTTATTTTTTTTTTTTTTAGGAAATTGAGGCTCAGTCAATAATAATAAAACACTTATATTTGGGCGAGATTTCATTGTTCTCATTGTCATGCCCTACATTAAAAAAAAAAGTACAAAATTTATATGTACATTAACACTTATTGAGGCACAATTAAGAACATTAACAATAAATTTATAAAAATAAAAACACAGACTTACTATTCCCTGGAAAGAACAAATTGAGTCTAGAAAAAGCAAATAATTCACACTTACCTTTCTCCTATTCACTCTTGCTCTGCATTATTCCAAAATAACTGCGAGTTAGTTGTGGACAGTTATTAGTAGTGTAGAATTCATTAGCAACCGAACAATTATAAGTAGTGTTCCGATTTATTAATCTTTAATTGTATTATGTACATTTTAGTGTTTAATAATTAACAAAATTCTTCTCTTTTTTTTTTTGGTTCAAAAAACCTCTTTTGAACCAGGAGACCATTAAAATCTAGAAACGTCGGCAATTTATATTTGTTTTATTATTGACTAAGCTTAAGGTCCTCAAAAAAAAAAAAAATAATAAAAATATATATA
>NW_027108332.1:466853-481133 GCF_000696795.3 Halyomorpha halys | reverse complement strand
AAGAAATTTTTAAAAATATAATAATGAAAAGAGTCTAATCAATAATAAAGTTCCTAATATATTTATAAAAATATAAGAACCTAAATGCTTGGGCCAATCAACAGGTGTTCACCGTGGGTTACATGTAACCTTGGCAATGCACTGCATTTCTTACAGTTAAAAACATTAAAATACATGCATTTTGTATAATATACTATTTCCATCAACATTTTTATGAAAATAAGGAGTGATTATTAATTTATACATAAATCTACTAAAAACGTTCCAATGAATACTTGTTCTGAAGTCACTGAAGTAAAAAAAAAATTTTATTACTAACATACACAATTTTGATCCATTTTACTCTCAACTTTTTTCTTAAAAAATTCTTCAATGTTTCGGCCCTCAGGCCATTTTCAAGGAGACAACCTTAAATATTGATGTCATTGCTTTCAATCTCATTTGCATGCTAATTGTCCATGTCACATATAACTTATTATATCTTAAAATTAAAAACCGTTTTATACAAACAATCTGCTCTTTTTCACTTATATTTATCAGGTATAAACTTTAAGAATAAAAGCTGAGAGTAAAATGGATCAAAATTGTGTATGTTAAAAATGAAATAAACCACTCTCAAACAATCATATAATAAATAATTAATCTAAAAAAAAAAATTAAGTTCTAGATTATATGTATAAATGACCGTATTTTCTGGATATAAAGGAGATGGTCGGAGATGCGATGAAAAAGGAGCAAAATATAGTTAACAACTATTTGCCGACGTTTCGTCCAACTTAGCAGGACTTCATCAAGCTTTAAGCACGACAGCCCTGCTTAAAGCCAGCTAGTGATAAAATAAAGTTCTAAATGTAATAAGTATTTTAAAATGACCATGGCAACATCCACAGTTGTAGATCTCAGTGTGAGTTCAATTGCTTATTATTTTGTAATGTAATAAAATACCTGATTAAATATTTTTATAATATCGATTTTCCAAAATATAAATAAATTATATGATTGGAGAAGTTTGTCGGGGGGTGCGGTCAGCAAAGAACAACATAAATAAACAAAACCATATTTATTTATTTTATGCCGACGTTTCGACCTGAGTTTCAGGTCTTCATCAGGGCTATAGAACAAAAGAGATAACAACATTTAGAGCAACATACAATTAAAAAGGAATATTCTACAAACAAATTTAGAATTATACAAAATATTGAATTAAATCATAAATGATAAAAAATTGATAACTGATAATTGAATAGTACAAAATTTTAATTGATTGATAATCGTGGAATTGTTTGGTAGTAGATTGAAAACAGTGACAGATGAAATATAATATCATGTAGGTAAGAAGTTATGTATAATATATGACACTATGACAGACAATGAAAAATAAAACAGAAATGAAAAATTGTCCCCCCGACAAACTTCTCCAATCATTAATCTACGGTCAACTATCTACACCTCACAATAAATTTTATGTATGTTGATGTGATATTATAATGTACAAATTATTTGTTATATGCTATTTAATATATTTATGATAGCTGGGGCATTATTGTCATAATTGTTGTCTGTAACAGTTCTTTTTTAATAACAGCTATTATTTCATTAACCAACACGATGAATTTTCGGTCCCATTTTTTCCTCATCCATTCCAAACCTTTTTGTATTTTTGTTTGCCTAAGTTATGCAACGCATGTATTGTTTTTAATTTGTACGTTCTTTTCTCCCAATCTTCTTCCCACAATGTTCATTCCTACAAACCTTTCGTTATTGTTTTTAGCTGCTTCAGCATGAACGTTTGTCTGTTTCAATATTTTTTGTTCAATGTTATTTAATATTTTTTGTAGTATTTTATGTTATATATTAAGATTTATTCTAAATTTTATAATTTATTTGTTCTGCATGATTGTAAGTTATTGCATTAGTAAAAAGAACAATTAGTGATATTTTATCTTGTTTTTATTACTTCATATTTTTATGTAATTAAAGGTTTTCAAATTTTATAATCGAATTCACATTTATATTGTTTAAATAAATTAAATTGTATTCAATTTAAGTCTCGACACTCTTTATTTCTTTAATATTCCAACATTTCGGCCTTCCTCAAGGACAATCTTAAATACAAGTATACATTCACATCAATAATTTAAAAACTTTTTGCACGCTATTCTACCCAGGTCATCAATTTCAGTCAAGATTACCCTATTCCGTCACTTTTCAGTTTAATATTAAAAATTTTAACTATAAATTAAATTAACCTTATTATCACAATAATATTTATCTTATTATAAATAAATCTTATTATAAATAAATCTTATTATATTACGAATAAATATATTTTATGCCCTGAGTAGAATAGCCTGCAAAATGTTTTTAAAATATTAGGGTGAATGTAAATTTGCATTAAAGGTTGTTCTTGGGGATAGTCGAATTGTCCGAAAAGTTGTACTTTTAAAGTAACTTAAGTCTCAAAGTGTTTTGGATGGAAATAAATTAAATTTTATTTAAACAATAATAAGCAGTCTCAAGAAAGTAAAAAGATTATTAATGTATAAATTACATTTATTATTTATTTTTGATCAAAATGATCACCAAAATCAGGTAAGCGGCCCATGATTGTTCTTGTAATGCCATTTCGGTCTGTCTGATAGGCGTTAAAGAGGATTTATGTTTTATTTTTATATTTAATTTCATTTTCCTTCTTTTTTAACTCTCATAAATATTAATAGGTAATTATAATATTAATCAATATTAAAGTCCTATTTTCCTATTTTAAAGTAGAATTTTCCTAGAATAGATTACCTCTGTTTTCTTATTTTGTTTTTGACTAATTAACTATGATATATTAATTAAAATTCTTAGTTATAATTTTACTACAACTAAATGTGGAACTTTTAAAAATTAAATAGGTCTAGCCCATTTGAAAAAGCAAGACCGAGAAACTGTTTGGTAGGATGCCAGAATGGGCTGTAAAATACAAATTAATTCGTGGCCCAACATCCCACAAACGGTACGTGGCATACTAAATCCGTTGCCACCATCGTTGTGCCGATTCTCATATGTTGGTGTATGGTGATCTTCAACCCTAAACTCTGGAATTGTCATAAATTCCAGTAGCTGTTGTAGTATTTTGTAGCTCATAGGAATTCATTGGTCGGCGCACAATTGGGCAATCCAAATTTTTGAAACTATAACTTGTGTTTTGTGAGAATATTTTAAATGTTAAATAAATATCATGAGCAGTTATTCCAGAACCTCATTAGGATTATTAGAATATGACCCAAAAACCTAGTCCTATATTTTGGTTGTTACGGGAAATAAAAAAAATATTGAAAGTAATAGTGTAACATTATTTTAATTATAAATTAACTAAAAAAAAAATTCTATCAGGGATGTGTTTCATTTATTATATGCAGATAAGTTGATAGATTAGCATTTTATTTTTGGGAGATAATATATAATATAATATGTCTTAAGAATAACAATATATAAAATATAATAATGTTTACCTTCAGCCAAAAAAAAAAAATTGAACTCGGTGGAATATTTAGTTGCTTTAACATCTCGAGAAATTTTGGAGGACTTTTTTTCCGGGATAATTAACAAGATCAGTTCATATAATTCCCGCGGAGTGATAAGAAGCCTTTGGTACTCGAATAGTAACTTGTGGAAGTAAACATTTGACGTTATAAATGGTAAATCAAACTATTTTAAAAGTCGGAAGATTACGCACCTTTTTTTCTCAAGGATAATTTGGGTTTCGAATTCAGTTAAACTTTCTTTTAACGGACAACGATAGGAAATGATATTTTATCCGTCGGAGGGAATGTTTTGTCCAATAGAGAGAAGTTAAAAGAAAAAAAAAATATTCGTGCTTATATTATTTACTATGTAAAAAAAATATCAGGAACAATAAGTATGCACATACATATACGTACATAAAAAAGAAAAAAAAAACATTAAGCAAAAAAAGTGGTTGATTTCCTTCTGAACATTTTTTTGTCAATTTTCTTTTCAATGTCGTCTGAAGGGAATACATTTTGGGTAATCCTTCAGCACCTGAGGTTAGATATTCCCCTTTTGGGGCCATTTTTCTAACAATTCGTTTTTCTTTTTCCTTTGCACTGGCATTAATTATCTCCTTTAAGGATAAGTGTATACGAAAGAACTTCGTGATCGTCTAGGCGTTGGCGTAATACTGAACTAAGCGTTGAAGAAATTCCCATCTTTTAACTCACTTATCAAAAACTTTTTTGAAAAGCTATAAACATTAAAAATACCATAAGCAACGTGAAAAAACGTAAAAATAAAGTAAATTTGATCGTATTCAAAGTCTGTGGAAACTGGGCCGTGTTATTAATTTTGCTGTCTGTTGCAAAGAGATCGAATGGAGTAATCAAACTTAATACTTGTTCGCGTCCGTTACAGAGAGTGTCCACTAAAAAAAGTTATTACTAGAATAAAAAGATCCGGGAATGGAAAAATTTACGTAGCAGAGAGAAGTCTTTTAAGAGGAATTTCACTACACTCTGTGTTTCACTACACACAGAATTTCACTACACACTGTGTGTGTGCATATTAGTTTTTGAATATACAGACCTAACGTGATGCTTGCAGTATAAATTCATTGAACAAAGCCTGCCCATTGTACTAAACTTTGCATACCATCGTCACAGATATCAGAAATAAGGGTTGTTCAAAGGGAGGTTGCCGGTGCTAGAGTGAGTCATGTGGGGAGGGTAAGGGTGCACTCACTGCCTTACCTGTTAACCGACTTCCGGGCTATCTGGGTCATTTCTACGTTATCACTGCAACCACCTGCACCAATGAGATTCATAGCTGTTAGCTGTCAGGTTCCCTTTTATGGTTACGGTAATCCGTTTGCGACTCCTGTTGCCACTAAAGGCATTATGAAGCTTCAGCCATTCGTAGTTTTTTCAATTCAGAACATAATTTCTTTATCCAGTTACTCATCATTATCTGGAGTCGGTTCTATCCTAAGCCTGATTTTCTATCCTCTAAAAAATCCTTCCACAATTTTGCACTGGAGAAATGAAACCTGTTCCTTCTTTAACAGATTGTCGCACCCAGAGGAAAAACTTTATTAAAAAACAACAAAGTTGTGCCGCTCAACTTCATTAGGTTGCCAGCCACACAGTATACTTATTTTAATCTAATCAGAAAATATTTTTGATCTTACAATAAATTGGCCTAATGAGTAAAGAACAAATAATATATAATAATAGTAAATAATTTTTTATTTTTTTTTGTCTTTTCATCTCTTTGGTTCTTGGTATCTTCTTTTTTCATGATTTCCTTTCCTTCTTTCTATACTTATAATTTAAAAAAGTAGCATCTTAATTTTTTTTTCTATTACATGAGTGACTTAATAAAAAAAATATTGATATTAATGTAATTTATTGATTATTTAATTGGAATTTATTTAGAAAATTATCTCGGCAACTATAGAACAAAAAACAAAATAGTTGATCCTCTTTTTTTTGTTTGAAACAAACTTGCTATATTTGAAAAAAAAAATGATTTTTAAAAGAGACTATAACAAGAAAAAATAGTTGTTATAAATGTAATTTATTGATAATTTAATTGAAATTTATTTAGAAAATCATATTGGCAACCGGGGAATAAAAAAATACATGTCTTTTTCTTTTGTTTGAACTAAACAGTATCTAAAAATTGATATAACTTCATTTCTACAGATTTTATAAAAATGTGTCATCTTGTGGATTTATTTTGGAATCAAATCATCAGTCATTTTATTTATTTTTATTAGATTTATTTATCATCAGGGCTGAAATTGAAACAAAATTACTTACTGAACAACAAAATTTAATCTAATTTAACAAAAAGAAAATTGTAATTTATTAAATTTAAAATTGAAATAATTAAAATTATAGAATCCAATTTTTTTTTTTAAAGAAATGCAATTTTCATTTTAATTTTAACTTCGATGACGGGTCGAAACATCAGTAAATCTAATACAAACGAAATTCTGAATGTTATCTTAAATTTAAACTAAATCTATCAACAATTACCTATTTATTGCATTATTTATAAAATAAAATAAAATAATATACCTATTTATAAAATAAAAATAAAAAAATAAATAAACAGCTTGACTTTTCATATTAGACGGACTTTATGTGGTTTTAGTAAGAATAATATTTTTAAAAATAAAAAATATAAAGAAAAATTATTAAAACCAATGTGTGAAATAACTTTGTTTTTCAATATTGATTAATTTTTTTTTTTTATCTCTATTAACATTAACTCAATATATATTTTTCACATTCAAACAAGTGTTTCTCATCTCAACTGTGGCACCACCCGTTAGATAAAGATTTTAACTATCAATTGTTGTATCAACTATCAACTATATCAGTTCTTAAGAAATTCAAGAGATTTAAATATTAGGAAAAAGTGACACCACCAGTAGACCCCGCACCAATAATAGGAATTAATACTTGATTCTTTAAATTGTGTTTTGGCGAAATGACAAGAGTTCCGGCAGTCAATGTCAAGCTTTGACTTTTGGCTATTTTTTTCAGTTCTTAACTTAAGTTAAAGAAATATGTAAATGAATATTCGTTATACTTTATTATATATTTTGTGTACGTATTATTATATTATTTACTTACCTCTGTTGTAGCCTTGAGACATACATAGGAGGTTGGCCTAGTAAATAAAATAACAAGCAAAATTTTAAGAAAGAAATGGAGAAAATAAAAAATTTAGAGTAAAAAAGAAAAACTAAAAAATGACTAATTAAAAAAAAAAAGGTTAAAGTTTGAATTATACAAAGGTAATAAAATATTAAATATATCATTAACTAAAAATAGGATCTATAAAAATTTTTTTAGGTAGAAATTAAGAAACGCAGAAATAATAATATAAAAAAAAAAAGAAAATAAATAAATAAAGTGATAAAAAATGACAGATAATTAAGAAAATACTAAAAACTGAAAACTACTACTAATAATACTAAATGCAACTTGAACCATTTATCAAAATACTGAACTATTAAACTAATGGTAAATTACTCTGGAATAAAATAAAAAAAAATATTTTAAATGCAAATGTAAATATTTAATTTGTATTTTTATATAATGAAATGTTTCTTTATGTAGTGATTGATTGATTTGGTTTTATCTTCATACAATATTATTGAATTCTGTACCAATGCTTTATTAAAGTGTAAACATTAATACAGAGATCGCGAGGGTGAGTGGGGAGTTTTTTTCCAACAGAAGAGCTTTCTGAAGTTTACACAAACAACAGTTAATCGATCCGTTTCGAAGAAAGCAAAAAACGTGTTAAAAAACGTAGTTACTAACTATCGAAATATCGGTCTAAAGTTGGAGGTGGGTGGTAAACAATGGGGAGCCCCCTTGTAAAATATTACTGGGGCTGGGAAACCCCCCTTGTTGGTGAGCTATTGTCTTCACTCCCCCTTAGCATGGGTCTCCCTGTTATTTGAGTAAACAATGTTCGTTAGCCTTCGATTTTTACATCCGATTTTTCTCTAATTTATCCCAATAAGTATTTGATTCTGCATACTTTACATGTATAACTAACTATAAAAGACGTTAGGGACCCTACTGTACAGGGAGTTTAAATAGTAAACGTCATTAATTGAGAGAGAAATGTAAAACAAACGAAGTTAATAAATATGCATCCTTTTTTAGTATTTAATTCTGCCTTATTTTTCAATTACTGTATTGTTATAACCTCTTTCACCCCATAAAAAAATAAAAAATTAAGTACAAATAATAAAAAAATATTTTTAATAACACTGTTTGCAGTATTAGACCAAATTGGAGAACATTTTTTGCGGAAAGACGTAGGTACGAGATTTCAAAACTATGATTAAAAAAATACTAGTTACTCTTATTGTTGTAGGCATCTAATAATAAAATTACTTAATGTAAAGAATGCGTAACATTTTATTGTAGAAAACATTATTTTCAAGCAATTGGCCCTTACTGCTAAGCACTAGGGTGTCATCCATAAACACTATGTCAACCATGCATAATACTTTTAAAAAATGAACTATGTACATTTTACTGTGAAGTTTTCATTACACATCCAGACTAATTATTATCACTTTCTGTTTGTAAAATTAAAAAAAAAAAAAAGTTCGAGTACTCTCTAGGTTAGTCCATGTACTGTAGAAAAAAAAAAATCATTATATTGTGTATTTTTTTTTCAAGATTTTAATAATAAAAACCAAGCTTACGAAAATTTAGTATGATTTAGGGCAAGCTAGACAAACAGAAATACTACATTCATACTCAAATACATTGGGTTGCTATAAAACAAAGCGTACCCATCAATCTACAACTGGAAAAATGTACACTATCACACATTGACATTTTCCAATTATCAAACGATGATTATCAATAAACTAAATATGGTACCCTTAAAATACATTTTTTTCTATGTACACATATGTTTGTTTTCCTCCTCGTACAAAGCCAAATAACAATTTCTAATAAAAAAAAAATTGATTTAATTTTTAATCGTACGTATTCCAAAAATAGTATCGTAGACTGAGGTTACGTCTATTTTTTTCCTGGGGTCGTCCTACAGTTTGTCCCAAAATTAGTAGTATAGTTGTTAGAATGCGACCCTAGTCTACTGTACAATCAATGAAATAACTAAAAAATGAAATTAATTTAATTTAGAAGTAGGGATATTTAAAAAAAAAAAAATCATTTTAATTTTATTTAAAACTGATACATAAGGATCTGAAAAAAATAAATTTTTTGTGCAAGTACAACTGTCTCTCATATCAGTTTTTTTAAAAAATTAAATCTAAACGAGTTAAGGACATTGTTAACCAGCAGAACATTTAGAGTTGATTTATGTCTTTTTGTTTGTATGTATTTATATTGCCAGAAATATAATTTTTTTTTATATAGTGTCCATTGGAGACTTGTTGTGAGGAAAAAATACAACTATCGCTATAAAAAACAATATAATTATTTAGGGGGTTTATTTTTATATTATCTCATTAATAAATTTTGGCTTCATCTCTTTTCTCCATGTATTAAAAATCAAAAGATCAACTTGTTACCAATGTCATATTTTTAAACTTTAATTATAATAATTTTTATTGAAGATTAATGTTCATTTAATTGTATTACTCGTTACATAAATTGTATGATTGTAATTTACATTTATTGTGTAGTTCAGATTGCATTATTTCTTTCAATATAGTGTGAATAGGAAAAAAAAATTACAAGTTTTTATCCCAGCATTTTAATTCATTCTTAAATTTAGAGCCTCTTCAAAAGCAATGTTCCTCATCAATTTTTCCTCTAAATTGCACTAAATTTGTATTCCTCTTGCACCTTGAAACACCAACATACAATTGTCCATGAGTAACTAATGTTTTTTTGCGTTGTTACAGATAAACATAAAAAATAAAATAAAAATTGTTCTCTAAGCGTTAAAGGTTAGTAATTGATATATATATAGACACAAACACTTTAATATATATTATTATAAAGGGTGGGTACGGCACTGTAACTCCTGTTGAAGTCTGGATGATTTGATACAGACAACATTTTTCATTTAACAAATAAAAAAAAAAAAAAAAAGAAAGAACTTTCTTCATCAGTTAAACTCAATTTTTTAATTTTTTACGTATATGTAAAATAAAATATTACACAGTGATCTTATGTAAAATAAAATATTACACAGTGATCTTATGTAAAATAAAATATTACACTGTGATCATGATATGTGTTGGTATTAGCGTTTTAAATATGTATCATACTATACATGTAGGTTAAATTACAGAAAAATAAGAAATAAATTAGAACAATAATAAAAAAAGAAATATAAATCTAATATCTATAAATAAAAATATAAATGGATATAATAAAAAAATGATTAAATAATAATTTATAAGGAAGAGAAACAAAAAGATAGGGATTAAATAAACAATTGTATTTATTCTTAGAATTTCTTTTTGGAGGATTAAAATAAATTCCAACAAATCCCATCAAATTACCTTTACCCTACGCCGTAAACCTACTGACTGCCCTACAGTATACTTATAATAATGTTGCCCTTACTCCTGTTGAACAGATCCACTACCTTGGACTACATCTGGACAAACGACTAGCCTGGAATCCTCACACAAGACTGAAAAGACAGGAAACTGCCCGTCGATTTCGACTATAACAGTACTTACTAGACAAACGTTCCAAACTTCCAATTCATTACAAAATATTGATTTACATGACAATTATAAGGCCTATCTGGACATACGGCGTTGAGCTTTGGGTCTCTACTAAACCTTCGAATTCCTCTCGTATCCAATCCTTACAATCCAAAATCCTAAATGCTCCCTACTTTGTCACAAATAAAATCATCCACAAAGACCTTAATGTCCTATTTGTAACCGATCTAGCCCGAATCAGATATCAATCCTTCCATTACAAACTCCCTAACCACTCAAACCCATTAATTTCTAATCTTGCTTCTTCTTTTATTCCGGACAATGCTCCGAGGCGTCAGAAAAGAAGATGGCCTCGAGACCTTATATTGTAATAATGTTTTTAGAGTGCTACTAATGGGTAGTTTCTCTACACGTTTGTACCATACCATTACGATTTCCTCAAATTTACTTGATGTATTTATGTACAGTTGTAAATATCAATAAATAAATATATACTAAAGAAAAAAGAATTTACTTTATTGTAAAAGTAGGTATTTAATTGAAAATAAAGTTAGTACACATAACTTTCGAAAAAAATATAATTTTTTTTTAATATGCAAGCGTTTAATGTTGTAATATATCACAATGAACAGGTATAAGCCAAAATGGACACTTTTTATCGATGGACCGTTTGAATGAAGTCTGTGAGTAGTCGTCTGTCAGGTCCGATTTATTTGCCTGATGGGATTGTTTTTGTTTCAATCAGGGTTATAAACCGAAGAGGACTTGGATAAGGCTGATGATAAAAACGGATGAAGCGCTATAAAACCATTGGACGACTATTAGCGGGCCGTTTATAAATCACCCGATACCCGCTGAGTCGTGCTCCCGACATCCATCACACTTCTCTATTCACTTCTCCGGCTTTTTTTATCTGTCTGTCCGACCCTCGTCGTTAGCGGGCAAATATTCAAGTCTCATTCGAATAATGTCTTCCTTCCTTCAGCATCAGCTCCGTCAAGGACCGTCTTTTCACTGTGTGTTGTTTTGGCACTTTACATTTACCCAAGTTCAAAAAAGAATTTACAAGCTGATATGGGTATAATGCAAACAAAATTGGTGTTGTGACAAGGTATCACCAGAGTCGGTCTTTCACGATTGGTTGGTGGCGCAATTACTTTAACTTTTCAGATGAATTACCATCATGCTTAGTTTAAACTTTTTAAGAACCACTAAAATTTTAATTATGTTAAATTATGAGAAATATAATATTAACAAAATTCGAATTTCTTTCACTTTTAGCAGCTTTATGATTTGGGGTAGAAAATGTTCATTTTGAACCCCTACCGCCACACAAAAAACCCTCAAAAATGAAAAGTGTCTAATCATGTTGATGAGTGTGGTTACTTACACTCAAATACCTATAAACAAATTTACTGCCATTGGTTCTCCCATCAAAAAAATATTTGTGAGCCGTAGATCTAATATAACAGAAATTATTTCGGCATTGGGAAAAAGTTATTTTTTTTTTTTAAACTATCCAACAAAAATTATTTCGGCCAAGTCAATACCAACGAAAGTGTACAAATTATAGTTTTCAAAAGTAGGTTTGTTTCTTGAAATCTTTTATATTGAATTTCTACGGCCACGTCCAATTTAATTCTAGAAAAATTTGTTTTTGCACATTGTTGATAGAACAGAAAAAAAGAGCTTTATTGACCTATGTGAATAATGTACATATTGGAGCAAATTTTGTGTAAATTTCATTATCGTAGGGTCAATAATCAAATTAACTGCTATAAATTAGAATTAGATTTTATTTAGAGGAAAAAAATAATTTTAATGATGGGAAAAAGATGCATTCCATTGAATTCAGCATCCTGAATGAATCATCAATAGAAATTCATGAGAATTACAGATTTAAATTGTTAGAGGTTTTTGCACAAAAACGGCAGTTTCCCACCTCTGTGCGCTGTAACAGTGTCAATACTTATAATATGTAAATACTTAATTATTTTTGTTATAAAGAATTTTCTAAATTTATTTTTTACCTCAGCCTCTAAATTAAAGTTATTTGTTAATGAGGTGTGCATAGTCGGCCGTAGAATACCCCTGGGGGGTGAGCAAATAAACAAAAAAGTATTTATGTGTGTTGTTATTAATAATTATAAATTATTATTATTTAGTTATTAAATCTCAGGTTGAAACATCACGAATAAATATTTTTTTTTTATTTGTGTTTTTTTAGTGACCCCCTCCCCCCACCCCCCCGACTATCTTCTCCACTTATTTGTTAATAAGGTAGGGGGGAAGTGTAGGCAAAAATTAATTATGATAATATAAATTATAATTTCCTATATTAGAAACGTTCTTTATTAGGATTTTGAGTTTTTTATTTATACCTAAAAAAACACCAGAGATGCAAGAGTTTTTTTTTTATTAGTAGTGTTTTTTTTTCAAAAGGGCTGATTTAGGATTTAGAATTATGTTAAGTTAGGAGAGAAATACAAAAAACTAAAAAGAAGAAATAATAGGCTTATTCGAGTTATTCTTTTCACGAAATGTACTTTACCATTGGATTAGGTACAACAAAGTAAATTGAGTGTTACCACTAATCAAATTAATATGGGGGATATCCGGGTGAAAAAGCCATGTGCAAAGAATCGTCTTTGTCGTCCCATTGCGCTCTGTGGATGTTTGTCTAGAACCATAATTACACTAGTGGAATCCCTTTTATGGCAAACCAATCAGACAGGACGTTTACCTATTTTATTTCAGTACAGTTTAGAAAATCGATAAGTAAATTGGAACCAGAAATTCACTCGTCTCCAAGTCACTCAATAAAAGCACTGCAGTTCTTGTTCCAAAAGCTAAATTTAGGACCGGTTTACTTAACAGGCAGAGGGGATAGTGATTGAGGAATCGGAACGGACAACCGTTTAGACGTTACTGTTGGAGAGGTGTCCGGTAGGAAAGCACTTCCTTCCTCGAGCAGTCCCAGTTCTGTTTATGTAAGAGAGACCGGTTGGGTTGGCTCTCGGCCTTGGATCAAAACAAAAACAAAAAAAGAAACACTTTTATTCGATATTTTTGCGGATCGATAAGGTTTCTTTTTTTAGTTTATCTTCTATTCTCTCTCAGTTTTAGTAAAAGTGCTGGTGATATGGAGTCAAAGGTGGTTCTTTAAAGGGAACCAAAATGGGAACCATGAGTTAGGCTTCTAAGTTTTGAAATATTGTAAAAGTATCCCACAGTTTTCTGTAACAGTATGAGCTGTTAAACTCAGAAGGTTTGTGTAAACGTTCTTAAGTTAGATCTAATCATTCAACAAAATTATGTTGTTTAATAATTAAAGGCGATATGGTTTCACCATAATTTTAATTTACAATCAAGATGTGATTAATCCTCATCAGGGATACCGTAACAACTCAGAACAAATATAATTCCATGACATTCATCATATTCCGAAAAAAATAATTTAGAATTGATGATGTACGATATATTTTCTTATATTATTTGTAAAAAAAAATGTTTTCTTTCTATTTTATTATATCATGTAAAAACATGTAATTTATATATGTCCGATCACGGATTGATTAGTATGCTGTGTAATGTAGCAACCCGATGTATTTGGGCAGCATGAATGAATAAAGTATTTCTCTATGAAATTTTAAATAGAATTACAGATTTATTCTAATTATGGACAGTCAACTACTAATGACTTTTTCAGCAAACTTACCATATTCTTAAAATCCATAACTGATGTATATTTTGGAGAACTAAAAATATATATAAATATTTTTTTTATAAATAACGCAAATATCTCCTACTTAAACTGATCCAAAAATATATATTCGGCATAAAAAACAATTAACTAGCGTAACAACAGCCCTCTATGCACTTCAGTACATTCTAAACTATACCTAACTGTTAGATATGTTGCATTGAACTTGTTATTGTGTCGGTTACAATTTTTTCGGCATGCGATGTCATAGAATATTTTTTTCTGAATTGTTATTGTGTTCCTGATGATCGAAAAATTATGGAAGTATACCTTCACCTATCTATGTCTGATCTACCTAAATATAAATATAAATTATGTT
>NW_027108332.1:454176-466803 GCF_000696795.3 Halyomorpha halys | reverse complement strand
TCATATGGTAATATCTTCAAATTATCAAATTAAAAAATTCTTTAACAATATTAAAATTTAAATTACTTTTATTGCAAATATATATAAATTTATCAGAAAATACTTAGTTTTAGTAGAGCTGGAAAACTATTTTCATAAGGAATAAAGAGAGCAATAACGTACAAACTACTATTTGTGAGATAAGCATTAGGTATGAATCTTTGTGACTTTTGTGAAATAGGTGTTCACTATCACTCAATTTTAAATATAAGTGAATATCTTACTTGTCAGGTATAATATGGCTACTGGAATAAATATGCAATCATTATAATTGAATCGAATAACCGTCATGAAACTAGTTTTTCTTCTTCCCCGTCCACTCTCTGCTCTACATCTGACCTTTCTTGTGCATATGATTCTATTAGATACAAACTGATGAGACTTTTATTGTTCATAAACAAAAAAAATCTATTTCATAGACCTTGTTCTATCCCTTGAATAATATGGGGATTCGATTATTATTATTTATACTCATTAT
Source organism: Halyomorpha halys (assembly GCF_000696795.3). Classification (NCBI taxonomy): domain Eukaryota; kingdom Metazoa; phylum Arthropoda; class Insecta; order Hemiptera; family Pentatomidae; genus Halyomorpha; species Halyomorpha halys. The sequence goes on along the minus strand of NW_027108332.1, from coordinate 466,286 downwards.
TTCTATTCCTTAGTCAGAAAACTACTTTGTATTTTTATAAAGGGGGGACCCTGAAAACTCACGTACCTGGGCATGTGAGGAAACGATGATCGGTGAACTAGTTAAGCGATGAAGAACACCAATTAGTAAAGACCAAATTTTCATGCAGTAAAAAAGAAAAAAAATGTGTAAAATCATGCAACAAAACACCTTAGAGAATTTGAGTTTTAGAAAAATATTTGTTGTACTTAAAATTATTCTTTTAAGTAAAATTCCGTTATTAATTTTTTCCCAAATATTTCTCATAGCGTGGTCTTCCTTTTGATTTTTCAATGGTAATTTGTATATGAAAAGTGCTTCAACCAAACACAAAAATTAATACTAAACAATTCAGACGGAAGAATGTAGGTTGAAAAGTGAAAATGAAAGTTAAAACAATAACAAGTTTATTGTTGAGAGACATTCTATAGTTACCCAAAGTCACTGTCACTTATGTTTACTAATTCTTGTTTTGCTAGGTAGAACTCTTCATAATAGATAATTCAAAAATAATAAAATGAAATTAAACTAAATAAATATTAGTATATATGTTATGCATGAAATTTAGCACAAGTATCAAGTGAAATTTTGTAAATGCATTAAATAAGAATCGGAGTTTTGTCTAAAATGAGACGTGAAATTTTGTGCAAAAAATCCTCAAAATGTGCAATTTTGTTGAGAAGCCCCGAAACGTGGAATATAAAATTACTGATAAATGGAATATGGTCCGAGTGCGGTCAAATTAAACTCAAATAGAAATATTATGTACTATTTTTATTTCCGTCACGTTCATTTTCTTCCATTTTTTTTTCTTGATTTTATTCTTATCCCTTTTCATCTCTTAATTTGTACTTTCTTTAACATTTCTTCTTTTTATCTGTTACTATTTCCGTTTTCATCATCGTTTATAATCTTTAGTTTTTCTTATTTAATGTTTACGTATCATTGTATACCCTTGTAATTTTCCATTTACTTTTTTTACTTATGTTAAGGTTTGTATGTTTTGTAGCCCTGACGAAACTCAACAACGTGGGGCGAAACGTTGGCTCAAATAAAAATAGTGCATAATATTACTATTTGGGTTTAATTTGACCGCACCCCAACCATTTTCCATTTGATACTCACGGTCAATCAGAAATCTTCCAGAATAAAATTATTGTTACTTGAATGTCTTTTCCATGATTCGAATTTCTGAAATATCAGTATTTAGTTAATTTATTTTGAGAAATCTATTTCTCAGGAACTATTCCATTCGTACAGATGTCTATTAGCACTAAAATTAAAGCCAGTTTAATGTACTATAAAGTAGTTTATGACCTTTACCTTCGTAGAAATAGTAGTTTTCATGATATTTCCAAAAATAAATTGGTTTATAGTTGTTCGGACAATAAGTTTGATTTATGAAAAACTTTATTTCAAAAACCATAGGACGTACAGATGTCTGTCTGCACTAGAATTAAAGCTAGTTAAATTTAGTATAAAATAGTTAATAATATTTATCATTGTAGGAGTAGTGGTTTTTATGATATTTGACAAAATAAACTTAATTAAAAATGTTAATATCTAATTGTTCATTTAAAATGTTAGATTTTTGAAAAAAAATGTATCTCTAGACCCATTAGACGCACATATGTCTGCCAACACTCAACATAAAGGACATTTAACTTACTATAAAGTAGTTCATGATACTTATCTTTCTAGGGGTACTATTATTTATTATTACTATTAGGTTTTTATGATATCCACATATTAAAATAAATTTGGCAAATGAAAATGTCCGAACAACTATAAATCAATTTATTTTAGCAAATATCATGAAAACTACTACTCCTACAACGATAAACCTTATAAACTACTTTACAATCCACTAAACTAGCTTTAATTTGACTGCTAATTGACATCGTACGCCAAATGATTTTTAAGATAGATTTTTCAAAATAAATTCTCTGACAACTGATCATTCAGTACGTTCCATACAACATTTTTATGAAATGTTGATTTTTAAAAAGCTATATCTCGAGAACTATTGAACATAAATAGCTTTATTAGGGCTTTCATTTTAGGAAATTTACTCTACTTTAAATAGGGCTCTTTTTGATTTTCTATTGTTGTTGGTAGTTGTATAGATATAGAGCTGCGAATAAAAAATTAATTATTTTTAACGTTTGAAATAGCCGCCAATTTTATTTCCCTTACCTATACTTGGCAGACTCATCAATTTTTGCTAGTAATTATATATAGTTTTCAGTTAAGTAATCAAAAATTGGGGTGAAATAATTGCCTTTTTTCTCCTCTTTGGCTCTTTTAATATTGTGCATCTTTATTAATTTTGTCTATCCATCTGGTTTTTAGCCTCCCACGTGGTCTCTTGCCAACAATACTGGCATTCATTGTTGTGTAGAGGTGTCCTGATGGATAGCTTCGGGCCATGTGTTCCGCCCATCTTAACCTGCTATCATGAAATATTGACTGAACAGTCACTATTTATTTCACATTAGTTCACAGTTAGTTCTTCTTCTCCATGTGCCAAGGCTCTGATCCCAGATCGCTCCTGTGATTGTACAGAGGACTTCCCGTTCTCTCTATTCTGCTTTCAAGGGTACCAGGACTCGCAGCCGTATATCAGATCTGGCTCTCTCAGTCCGTTGATCATTGATTGATGTTGAACTATCTACATTCGGAACCAAAATTTTCCATCCATACAGACCAGGGTAGATTTTTATACTTATACTTTGATTTATCTTAATTTATTTGCTAGCCGATTTCCTCTGCTTCTCTTAATTGAGTCTTGCAAGTCTTTTCATGCCATCTTGGTTACGTATGTATATGTATATATTATTTTAAACTGTTTTTCGTATTATTGTTAGTTTTATTACTGATTTTGGCCAATACAACGTTACAAATTTATTTAATTTAACATGAATATTACATATCAAGCTTTTCATTATACCTTTGTTTTATTTTCTTACTCACTTTAATTTTAATTGTTCATAATTTACGTACAGGTAATTATTTGATTTTCGTATTTTTTAAATTTTTTCGTATTGTTTTCGCTTGTATTTTTCTTGTTATACTGTTTCTATTATAACGTGGTTGCTATAAGGTTCACATTATTGTTTATGACAGTGATGCAATGCTTCATTATCACTTTTTTTCTTACCGTGGTGTGTTTTTAGAGTGAAATATAGTTTTCAGCGCCGTTTTTGGCTGTCAGACATCTATCAGGACCAAATCTAGGGCTGTTCCTTCGACTTTCCTACCTGTCAGCGTCCCATCGACCAACTTAGCCTCAGGCTTTCTGGAAGGTTGGTCTGGCCGATGAGTTGATATGATGAAAGAGAAAAGCAAGTAAAGCCTATGGAGGGCAGTGGCCAGATAGGACTCGAGTATTCCTTGGGCGTAGCTCATCAAGTATGCTCCTGCCATCGGTCCTTCCTGCCCCCCCTTGACCCTGTGTCCACATCAAAACTATCTTCTATGGCTATCTCACTCATTCCTTGCAACAACTTGCTGTCGCATAAAATGTCATAACGATAGTCAGTTCATTCCCTTTCGATTTCATATAGGTATTTTGGGCAAAAGCAAATTTATTTTTTAAAGAGGAGATAATAGACCTCAAAAGCAACTAAAATTTGGTTGCAAAGATGATCGCGGGTTGCGGTCAGCCAATAAACAAAAACTATTGTAGGAAGATAGTCCAGGTGGCGGTCAATGAAGTTATCAAAATATTAAAAGAAAGATACAAGCATTGTAAGAATTGACTAAACAGTAAAATAAATATTCAGAGAAAATACAAAATAATCTTTTATTTTCTTTATAAAATATATAAAAGATAATAATAATAATTTAAGGGAGAATACATACAGGAGGACTAGAAACTTGTTACTAATATTTCTATCACACCTGGGCCCTGTTTCATAATAAAGTACAAACTAATACTATTAGTCTTGTAGATTTATCTTAATTCAATTACACAGACTTGTAGAATAGTACCTTGTACTTTAGTATTTTTTAACTCCTGTAATATCACTAATAGTCATTCATCCCTATCATGAAAAAAATAAGTATTATTATTATTACCACTAGTTTCTTCACTTGTACTATGAACTAAGACTATTAGCTTTCATTATGAAACAGGGCCCAAGTTGTATCTATTAGTAACTAGTTTTTAGTCTTCCTATATGTATTGTTCCTTAAATTATTATTATTATTTTATTTTAAAACAAAATATTAATTAATTATTTTCGTATTTTCTCTGTATATTGTTTTGTAAATTTTTACAAAGTTTTTATCTTATTTGTCATTTAGCCCTGCAAAGTGGGGCGAAACGTGTTGGTTAGCAATAAATAGTTTTCTTTTAGTATTTTGATACCTTTACTAAACGCCAACCGAACTACCTTCCTACAATCTATTTCATACTGTCTTCCATTATTAAAAACTATTTATATAAAATTTCCTGTGGAATATGGTCCGATTCCAAACAGAAAAGCATGAAATTCATATTTTGAGTTTTTTTTTTAGCATCTCTTCTTTTTTTTTTTTTTTTAATAGGAAGTGGCAAATCAATTACTGTTTAAGTTAGGTAATTCAAAGTTGAAGCATAAATAAAAAAAATTTATTTTTTAAACAGTACAATCATTTAAACACCAAGCGGATAAATAACAAAAGATTTTGATTTTGTTAAATAACGAATTCTATCCCAAACGTCTAGTGTATAATTAGCCGCAGACACATTATCGGTGATCATTTCTAATTAATGTCAATCTTAATCCCGAATAGAATTCGAACCAATTTAAGATCGAACTTACTTTTAATCTTCGAGAATAAGTGATCAAGTAATAATATAATCAAGTAGAGCCGTTCGTAGCTTTATCAATTAGAGATCTGCGGGTGGAGCCGGTTCGAATCTCGAAGTATATAGTATATTTTTGTTATTTTTAGATATAAATGTAATCTTAGCAATCAGGATAGGATCTACAGAGTAAAACACAAAATCATAGTAAAATATTTGTCATAAAATCTGAGTAAAAAATCATATCTCGAGATACTATTGTCTTTATATCTCGATATTATTGCTAATATTGCATGCATATCTGAAAGTAACCGTTTTTGAGGTGTTACACTGCTGAACCGGGACAGCGGTATGTAAAACAAACATTTTTAAAATTAAAGTTATGTTAGAAAAAAAATTGAGAAACAAAATATATGTAATCAATGAGATATGTAAGTAAAATGATAGAATGAAAGAAATTAAACATAAATTTATATAAGTCAAAAGGAGTAATTAGTAAATACGACAATAATAAGATGTGATTAACGTAACTTAATAATGTGGTTAAGAAAGAAAGTATAAGAAAAGTGTAGAGGAAAATAAGGAGTGTAAAATGAAGAACATACCGAAAGGTATAACCGAAGCACAAGTGCAGTGGCGCGTGTGCGGCTAATTTTAGAATTAAAAAGATATGTCATAAAATCAAAGTTAAATTTTTTTTTCTATATATTACTGTATTGATCTTACCCTTATTGATAAGATCACATGCATTTTTTTTAAATAACGATTTGTTGGGATGTTATGGGGTATAACCATCGATCAAAAAAAAAAAAAAAATGGTTAGAAAACTATATAGACCTTTGAATTTGGACGATATTTTAATTTAATGGTTATTTGTTTTTAATATTAAATTAATTGTTCTGGAGATTCCGTTACTAAAGGTTCTGAAATATAAATCCAAACTAAACGGACTTTCATTAATTTACTATACGCAAATCAACAAGATGGTCCGAGTTTTGGTAATAAATTAAGGGGGGGGGCAAATAATAAACGATATTAGCCAAAGCTAGGAATGGGCTATGACCTGTCCCGCCTTCTATGAAAACCTTTATTATCTTGCCTTTGATAAAATATTCCCTTAAGACGAGTGTTGGTTGATCTACGACGACATCAAAATCTCTAAAGGAGATGCAAAACCCAAAAGATAAAAACAACCAGACAGTGAATAAATGTTATTTTAAAATCGTTAGCATATGTGGAATTGTAACTTAATCGGAAAAGGTACTCGGAGCGCTTCAGGCACAACAATGCTTGCCTTTCCGTGATTACTTGAAGAAGAGATATGAGACTGATCTATTACCCAAATAATGGAAGGGCTCGTGACAGATCCAAAGCGGAAAACGGGTTCTTTCATAGACCTAACGGGAAGAAGGAGAGTTTGGCAAAGATCCCATCAGCAGTTCATCGATTGATACCAGCCTCCGCATCCTTGTGGGTTACTACACCCTGCCTCTGGAACCCGCCAATGAGTTCCCCCTCTCCTTCCTATCGTAGTTGTTTCTGTGCTTTAAAGAATTTCACCATTAGGGTCAGAATTGTCTTATTTTTGCTGTAGATTCAGAGGGTTTTTTCTAGAACCCAGTCAGAAAATTAAAGTTTGCACAAAAAATAATAATGATTTTTTATTTATTTATTTATTGATATTTACAACTGTATAAAAAATATAACAAGTAAATTTGATCATAATGACATAATGATATGATACAGCATGTAGAGAAACTACCCAGTAATAGAACTCTAAAAACAGTTTACAATATAAGGTCACGAGGTCATCTTCTTTTCAGGCGTCTAGGAGGATTGCCAGGAATGGAAGAGGAACCAAGGTTAGAAACTGGCGGGTTTGGGTGGTTAGGGAGTTTATTATGGAAGGAATAAAATCGGGTTCGGGCTAAATCGGTTACATAAGGAACATTTAGGTCTTTACCGATGGTTTTATTAGTAACAAAATAAGGAGCATTGAGGATTTTACGAAGGATTTTGGATTGTAAGGATTGGATATGAGAGGAATTAGAAGGTTTACTGGAGCCCCAAAGCTCAACGCCGTATGTCCAGAAAGGCCTTATAATGGTCATGTAAATCAGTCTTTTTTAATGCGTTGGAAGTTTGGACCGTTTGTCTAGTAAGTGCTGCAATAGTCGGAATCTGCGTGTAGTTTCCTGTCTTTTCAGTCTTGTGCGAGGATTCCAGGTTAGTCGTTTGTCAAGATGTAGTCCAAGATAACGAATCTGTTCTACAGGGGTATGAGCCACATTATTAAAGTATACTGTAGGGCAGTCGGCAGGTTTACGACGAAGAGTAAATGTGATTTGTTGGGATTTATTTTTGTCCTCCAAAATAATAATGATAAAAAAGTTTTAAATAATTACTAAAATTTGTTTTCACAGAACGGCGTTAGAAAACACGCGCATATCATTACTTTTGGCTTCTCTCTTGTTTTCATTTATCCTTTCCTTCCATTTTCCCCTCATTATCTCTTCGTGCCTTTGTTTTCTTTCTTCTGCCGACGCGCCCCCCTTTTTCGTATTTCTCTTTCCCACAAGAACCTTGATTTCCTTCAGTCTTTTCTCTATATCTTTAGATTAGACAGTCTTGATCCGTTATTCCTAGTCTTTCCGTTTCTACCTTCATCAGCCTGATGTATCCTCCTGAGCTTTTATAATAATAAACTAAAACGGTTTATTATTTGAGTTAATTATTTATTATATCAATAAATAATAAGCAATAATATATCTGGTGTTTCCAGTCACACGATTTTCCAAACCCTTTTGGTGGTAAAGTCGAACAAAAACAATTTAGTCTTTCGCTTTCGGTAAATATTTGTCCCTTCCTTAACCATTCAACCCGAGTGCTAATTATTATTGTTATTTTACAATATCCACTCTTACACACATTCTTGACTATCGCCAGAAGTATTCGCATACCCGGACCGAAGTCAAGGGTTAGGCTCAAATTTTAAACTATACTTATAAAATATCTAAGGATAGTCGCTGCTCTGTGGAGAACGGCTTTCAGTTAGAATACTTTTCCAGGCAGCTTCAATTCTCGAATAAGCTGATAGTATCGTCTGAAACGAGACCATTACAAGTTGCCACCAGATATACCTCTATATGCTGTAGTCTGTGAAGTTAGCGAAGTTCTTGGCATAAATCTTGGTATTTCCTAATCTTTTCAGCAACTGCTTTATTTGGCGTCGAACGGAACACACTCCCAATTCTTGTGTTTTGGTCTATTAAGACTATGTCCCGATTAGTTATTCACTGTCATGTGGTCATTTTATTGAATAATACCTATTATTAATAACATTATCATATTATTATTTTTTTTAGACTTCTGGAAATTTACTTCCTCTGAAGATATAAGAGGATGTAGATTTATTATTATTAATTTTTTGTATTGCTTTTTGATTCATTTTCAATCTCTGTAGTTCAAGATCTTCTTTATCTTCCCTTATTATTTCATAAGACCATTTGAAGAAATAATTATAGGGGTCACTTCTATTTTAACCCGGCGGTAATTTTTGAGAAAATCTACTGGCATTACCTCATTTTTTGTGGTAAATAAGTTGGAATCATTTGACATAACTATTTTTATTACTCTGGCATCTTTTCCTTTCTGCATATTTCCAAAATACCTTGATGATTAATTAGTAATTATAATAATAATATTACACTATTATTATTTTTTGAGGTCGGTTATTTTTTAAAAGCGTTGACAAGTATGGGCAAACTGGATGTATTATAAGTGTTTCTTTATTTGGACTAGCTAATAATCTACTACTTATTATTTTATTACCTAATATAATAATTAATTTAACTATTTTGGAATGATTTTATGAGTTATCAAATTTGTATATTATTACAAGCATTAGTGAAACGCTTAACCTAGGCACGAAACGTGGAAATGAATTTACTTAAATAACAACTGAGCTTCGAGTCTGTCTTTAGTTAAATATCTGAAATCAAGATATATTTATTATTATTGAATATAAAAATTATATTTTTCGAAAAATTCTAGTTCCGACTTGGGATTATTTTAAATCCTATGCGCAAAGAAGTGGCTAATTGAATTTATATGGGTTACAGAAATAAGTTGGAAAAGCATAGACGCCCACTGGCAGTGTCCCCGTCCTTCACCTTCAAACAGAAGGCACTCAACTTTATTTTACCACAGAAAATATGTTATTCGAGTAACTGTTCAAAAGGCTAGCAAAAATAGGTCAATATTTCAACTTTCCTTTTTTCTTACTATTTTTTACCTAGGAGTACTAGATATTTAAGATAACGAGAATATTTTTTTAAAAACTTTTAAATAACGCAAGTTAAATAGCATTAAATATACAGTGTGTTGTGTATAATCAAAGGTGCGTGCTTTATGAAAGTCAAAGATATAATGAAACTTTATATTAAAATAAAGGATTTCATTAAAATATAATACTTAACAAATAAATAAATTCTTCCTGTACTGTTGGTAAAGAGGTTCCTTCGACATCTTGTGCAATGCTTGCTAATCGTAGCCTATCATATAATTAATAACTTCTTCCTTAAATAATATTTCCTTTCTGAGGCATCTTATCCTGAATTCCAATAGCGCGGAATAGACCTCTATGTCGGTATTACTGTAAATTGTTATTTTTCGACCTTGACACCAGCTTATAACTGCTAACAGAAAATAACAGACTGATAATTAGTGGCTCATCTCTACATCTAAATGAGTCTTCTCATTTTGGACTGGGTATGGGCACAATTGATATAGCATACCCAGAGGTTATTTAAATTTTATTTTTGCTCCGGAGACAGAGTGGCTATAAGAGACAGGAGTGGATGATAATAGAGACCATTGAGGAAGGATCTGGAGGCCATCCGCGGGCTGGAAGCCCCCTCCAGCCCTCTAGCCCTCCAGTAACCTTATCGTCCCGGCGAATTATGTCATTCCTCTACGGCCTCCTTAATTAGCTAATAGATGGAGGGGAGATCCTTGCACACGACACAATCTCTTATTTCTCTCTCCAATTCTCCTCTGTTTTTACATTGAAATTTAGCTTTCAGCATTAAAAATATCGGTTTTATTTAATGAAGAACGCTTTTAAATGTGATTCATAAATTTTCAACAAAACTAATCTCTAATAATGTTAAAATTCTGCATAATCTAAGCTTAGCTCTTAGTTAAAACCGATATCAAGCAACAAAAAAATATGAACAAAAATCAACTAAAAAGTTTAAATTTGAAATATTTGCACCCGCTATCGTGGAAAGATGAAAATGAAGACATAAACAACCACAATAATAGTAAAATGAACTTAAAAAATATTTAGCGTTGAATTAGTATTTATAATAATAAATTCATTATTTTTTCTTAGACAATTTCCTGTATAATAACTAAAAGCAAATTGCATGTGTGCTTTTGAGCTTTATAGTAATGAACGAATAAAATAAATAGTTAATAATAAAAACAATGAAAAATCATATTAAAGTAACTTTTAAGTCTTTAAACAAAAAAAAAATATAAGTTTATATATTTTTTTTTGTTAAAATACTAATTATTAATACCAAAGAAAAAAAATATTTCAAGAATAATACTAACTAAAGTCATCAATTTCTAAAGAATTAATACAGGAGTCTGAATGTCAATAAGGAACATTTATTTTTATACCATTAGAACTGATGGATTATGTGGAATTTGAAGGGTACTGAAGTGACAGATAGAAGTAGGAATGGTATTCTATTGGGAAAAGGGTCTGATAAGGAAGGATCTGTCAATAGCTGCAGTTCGTTGGACAATTAAATATAAGTCTAAAAACCAGGTATTGCGAGAATGAACAGATGCTTTGAATTTAAGGAGATCCGAGATGGACGGCGGGGTTGGATAACTTGGTAAAGAAAGGATACTAGAAAATACTTTCGATGGTGGGCCTAATTATTAATTTTAAGATCTGTTTTCGTATTGATGTCGCAAATTAATCGTAATAATAATCAAACAGTTCCATTTTTTTTTAAATTGAAAAGGACATTAACTAAATTAAACATTTAAATGGTAATTTAAAGCATTCTGACCTGATTTGTTTTCCTTTCCAGCCAACTTTTGTAGAAGGAGTAAAAGTGTAAGGAGTGGATAACGTAACTAGGACATAAGGGCTGCAAAAAACATTTTAGAGTACCGGATGTTATTAACACTTCTCAGTTTTCTGTTTCTATATTAGGTTTAATTTGTCTACGATAATGATTTTTTTATCCAATGAAATTTTGATATATTTTACAGCCTACTGTAACACGATCAAATATGAATAGAATTATCTTTCGTAAATTCTCAACTAAGGCTTGATTACAGTGAAAAAATATTTTCCAGAGATGTGAATTTGATGTACAAAATCACAATATAATTAATTTATCATGTCTTCAGAAAGATACGTTTCTCGATGTCGTATTATGACTAACATAGTAGTCATTCTTGGAAACCATTTTATCTAAAGGGGGCTTGAAAATTGGCCGTTGTTTGAGAATCACTCACAAATCATGGATATCTTCATTGCTTTAAGACCAATACGTCATTAAGAATTGATAAAGCTCATAATGAGGTAGACCTGAAGACCAGACCTGGTCCTAAACTGGCTTTTGGTCTGAGTTTTCGGGTCCAAGACAAGTTTACAAATTATCCTATTTTTGAGCTGGTTCCTTCCAATGTGTACCAGGATCCGGTATACAAATATTTACCATAAACACGAATCGCTAGGCATTAGGTATTATAAGGTATTTATTGATTGTTTAATTAAATTTATTTGTATACTATTTAATTAAAGTATATTGATTTCATTATTTTTTTTTCGTTGTAATTCTAATTAAATACTTTTTTATTTATTGATAGATATTACAATCTGCCACACAGTTGTGGGCAATAGGTAATAGTGATGAATAATCTCATACATACTAAAATAATATAAAATAAATAAATGAGTGAAAAAAAAACTCTCTTAAAATATATACAAACAGAAGAATAAACAAAATGAACATAATCAAACTATGTGTATGAAAAATAAATAAATAAAATAACATAATGATAAAATAATATAGTATCTAGTCACATTTACACTCTAATATACATTATTTACACAATCGACCTAAGGATCCCTGAGTCCACTCTATCCCCCACGTGTAAGGGGTAGAGCAGAGCTAAAAAGATCCCAGCGCATCCCTCTCGCCGCATCACTTGTAATGAGCCAGTGGAGGCTGAGCAAGTGCGCTAAAGCCGCAAACACTCAACTTGAGTG
>NW_027108332.1:449515-454056 GCF_000696795.3 Halyomorpha halys | reverse complement strand
TAATAAAATTATATTCAAATCCTTATAGGATTGGGACAAATGTGTACACGGGTAAATGTATATGGGATTTGAAAAATGGCTCCTGCTGTATTCGAAACCATGAACTGTTTTCTGTGGTGTTCACAACCTCTGATTAATGCTATTGTAGACAGATCATTAAAACCCTTACTTGACTTGTTTATAAAAATGGTAATTCCACTTAGCCTGTGTGTGGGAAGCACTTTCATGTTTTGCATTGTAAGGAAGTGTTCAGTTAATTTTTTTTTATATAATGATTTGAAAAAAATTAAAACTGAAACAGAAAATCTGAGACTATAGACTAATATTAAATTAAAATATTAATTTCATAACAAGCTTCAAAAAATAATTATAAAAAGTGAGAATTACATACGCATACTTAAAAAATGTTCATATATTTCTTCAATCAATTTAAGTGTAATTTATACAAATACAAAAATAGACAGAAAATTAATATAATTTTATTTATTTTCTTTAAAAATAAATTTTGCTTTACGTATTTATTGTTTTAAATCCTTTCAATTCGGGACCCCCCTAATTCATTTCAAAGAAAACACCAGATTTTTACTACGTACAATATTTTCATTTTTATTTTAATTTTCGAGCTTAAGAATCCCCATAAATGAATATTTTTAATAAACTGAAGATATTAAATACAATGGCAGGACCAACTTGAACTTGATTTTTAAAACTAATAAATTATATGAAAGAATTATAAATGTTGATCAGTAGTTAGTATCATAGTGAGAGAAAAATATTTTTTTCGAGGTCTAATTATAATTTTTATTTAATATTTTTTTTCAAAATAACAATATTTAGGTGGGTAGGAAATTTGGCTTTCTTTTGTAGACATTAGATATGATGGCATCGGCCGTAGGAGCCACTCAAGCGATTGGTATCAGTTGAAGAAATATGCGATCGTAAGTCATCCACCAACAAGCAGTTCCCCCTGTTTACATTCTAACTCCTCCCGCAGTTTTCCAAATATCGAAGAGGGAAAAATAATGCAAATGCCAATGTAAACGAGACCCTATTACTAGATGCCATCCTGGATAGTTTTGTTATTGATCGCCACTATCACCTCCATATAGTACGTTTATAGGAATATAGTACATCTTCCATAGTATATCCTACATCAACATGATTTTTCTTCTAAAAATCGACAACGAAGTACTCCAAGACTAACTTCCAAGTTTGAGGCACTAGTAATGGTCATCGAACCAGTAGATACAAAAAGAACAATTTTTTAAAAATAATACTCTTTATTTATTCTGTGACTAGTCCCTTTAGAATATTGTTACAGGTTGAGTATGATACAAAATTTAAAAAACTTATAGAACATTGTAAAATATGTAATGTAATAACCTTTAAATCTCTTTTCCTGTGAGTTCCTACCCTACTCTAAACAACAATGTTTATGCTCGAACATAAAACAACAGATTCACAATTATTATGAGCAATATTGAAGAAGAGAAATATTCAATTTTTTTTAGACATACGAAAAACACACCTAGTTCTTAATTATTAATTGTTTGTAATTGATCATATAGTGAGAGGTTTCAAATGGCTTTGCCAGTAAAACTAATGTAAAATAATGAAACATTAAATCAATTATAAATAAAAAAAGATTTAAAAGAAACATACTAGAGAAATAAAAACGTTGATAACAATTTCGGCAGTAGCAAACCATTTCAAACAGTCTCTTTGCTAACGTCGACTATTGCCGTTGAAGACATTAATAATCTTACCACCTTACTCTGGTTCCCAACCGGTCCGTTGTCCGCTGTCAGTATCCCGATGTTTGGGTTATAGCTGAAATTTTTAGCAAGGAAATATTCAATAAAAGTTACTCGAAAAGAACTTATTTACGGATATTTTGGAGGGAGAACCCCTTTGCTCCGAAGTTGGGAGTGGGGCTTGGCTGAACTTACAATTAGTAGAATTTTGTGCTTACTGTTCCGCAAGCTTCAATGGGTTACGAACCGCTTGTTTAAATGCGAACAAAGCTCAGGATCAAAACAATAATATGGAAAAATTTTTAAAAAAGAAATAAAGAATAATTTTTGTTCTCGTCTCCTATAGGAAATTGGCAATAACCCTCTGACACATATATAGTTTTTATACTTAGTGTCACCAACAAAAATTCCATTGAAATCAGTATTCTCTCTTTCCTCCCTTGTCAAGTGAACGTGTTTTATCTTAAATAACTGAGGAATGAATATATACATATAGAATAAAATAAAAAATATGTACCTGTGTTTATATTCATGTATTCGTTTCTGTGCTTGTATACTTACGTTTAGTTCAATAATCATGAAATTCTAATCGGCTAATGGGGAAAGATCATCAGGTTGTCCCTGCTCACACACAAGCTCAATTGTTTTGAATTTGCATAAAATATTTAGACATGCACTTAAGAAGTAGCTCTGAGACTGGATACAGTAGCTCTGAGTCGCTGTTTGAAGTGTGTTCCGATTGCCAAACATAGCGATAGTATTTACAAATCCAATGACATCAGGATTGCCCACTCTGGGCTCTTGTCCAAATTTCTTGTTTGCCTATTTACTACTGCCCCCACGTAGCTTGGAGTAGGGCACATATCTTACCTTAGCTTTCAAACTTTATCATGAATACGAGAGAGAAAAAAAATCTGGTGCAGTGCGCGCATTACTTAACTTACAATTTTTGTTTGTTACGTATAATAATAATACTACCCCTTACTATATTTCCATATATTAGTAAGTAAGAGTAAACATTATAGGCTCTGCAATATATACATACCACAGATTTTTCCTCTAGCCTCGATCGTTTTTTTGTCACTCTTCATTAGACAAAAATAATTTTCAATTACAATTACTACTATTTGAATCAGCGGAAATGAAATAACAATTTTGATTAGTAATTTAAATTAACTAATGAATCACTAAAATGATAATTATGTTCCGAAATCACAATTAAAAATAATTGCAATAACTAAGTGGATATTATTTTAGATAAGTTCTTTAGTATTCCAATGATGTATTACACAATTATATAGCAAACCTAATTTTTAGAAATTTGATTTCAACCTGAGAAAATATTTCTCCTTTGTTTCCTCCTATATTTGATTATCGAATTATTTCACAGTTTATATTCATTGATTTTGTATTTACACTAATAATGAAAGATGATTAGCGATTTCGCCCAAAAAAAAATTAAAGAATATCAGAGGAAACTATGTCAAAATTTCTGCATTCGAGCCTCATCAGACTCTTTCTATGTGGATAAGACCTAGCTACTAATAAAGACCATTTGATTGTACATCAACATAACGAACTTAATCAAAACAAAATTGTTTGAGCTGTTTTTTTCAGAAAATTGTAAAATCGCTTGTATGAAGTGGTGGGAACTTTCAATAATTTAATTTAATGTTAACGTTCTGTATCCCAGGCAGGCTGAATATGCAATTTCATTTTCGCCAACTTCTTGTTTTTGAACTAGGCTGTTAGCAAATACACTTTCAGACACACACACACACACACACACAGGGCCGGATTTAAATTTTTGGCGCCCATGGGTCCAAGAATTTTTGCTACTCCCATTCATACTATTCATGGGAAGGAGTAAAGGGGACGATCAGTTCCTTGATTTGTCTTAAAAATTAGACAATGACTTAAGAATCAAATTTTTATATTTTGGCAGTTTTAAATTAATAAAATAGACGAATTAAACAAGGTATTGGAAATAAGTTTAAAATCATTAAGTATTTTCTCGATTAGAGAACCACCATAGCCTAATTTATTTTGTATACACGGCGCGTATAAAGTTGAATTTTTTTGACCTAGACCTGATAAGACAGTTTTCAATCATCCCACATTCAAACTAGGTTTATGAAATAGTTCCAGATAATTTATAACATCTCTATTTATTGATAATTGCATAAATACATATATAAATCAATAATAATTACGCCAATCAATTTGGTTGGGAAAATTAAATAAATTCTTTATAAACATTTTCAACATTATAAAATAGTAATAGCCAATACAAGTCTGACGTCGGCCATGTTTGTCACTCTAGTACAGCGGTTAACCAGGTGAGTGCTGCGGCATCCTGCAGTGCCCCAAGCCTATGCTATAAAAAACAATAGCAATAATTAAAATAACAAATGTACAGTGCATTCAAGCATTTACTTTGCACTGTTTTTAATAGGTTTTCTGTATACTTAATCGCTCCAAGTGTAATTATGAGGACATTGTTATATTTTGTTTAGCCCAAAAAGGGTGCCCTGAAATTTTCTTAGCCAAAAAAAAAGTTTGCGAACCGTTGTTTGCTAGGTATTTTGGATTTGCGGAAACTGGAAAACGTGACGATCCGGCTTTATATATTGTGTGAAAATTTTAATATGTCTCCATAATGTCTACTGGATGTTCACCACACGATTGACAACTCCCTTTTTTGAGGATTTTCGAAATGGTACTTGGTAGGTATTATTTATGACTAAAGTTTCTTTTGGTGGAGATGTCAATTTAGTTATTTATTCT
>NW_027108332.1:447477-449400 GCF_000696795.3 Halyomorpha halys | reverse complement strand
TATATATATTTAGTTCTCTCTAGTGCAACCAACTTTGTTATTTCAAATGGCAAAGGCATTTCCGATGAAAGATTCTCATCGAAATCGTAATTTATGAAAGATTTTATTTCAGTGATTTTTCTGATCCGACGCTTCCATAAGGAGTGATTCGCCAAAAATAGCAAAATATTACAAGTAAACAATTTTAATATACACAATATCGAAATGAGTTATGCATTTATAAAGTACAAGGCATTTAAAAATGGAATATATAAAACTAAACTTCAGAGAATAAAAATTCGAAATATGATAATGAAGTGAGAAGCATTTAAATAAATCAAATAACTTTTTATTTTCTGTTAGTATTTTGCTTTGGCTTTGTCGACACAGATTTAACCAAACAATTTCCATTTCCATGAGATCATACTATTTTTATTATTTTTTTTTTTTGGCCAAGACTCCCATTGGAGTCCTCTATTGCCTAACCATGGTTGGGGGTCAAAGTTCTTCATTTTGTGGGACCGCCACTCAATGAAGAAAGTCAACAACGTCCCAGGCCAGATACGAACCGGCACCGCGAATAGACATCACATTGGTAAGACTGTGCCTTAACCACTGAGCTACGGGCTCGAGAGATCATAATATGGACGATTATGTTGTTACAACTCGTAAGTTAAAAAATAAACCAACAACACAATTTTATTATTTAAAACAGCAACCCATCATTCTAGAGGCAAATCACATAAAATATCAATCATCGTTTTGTAGGGTACATATATAATAGAGTATTTTGGAAAGTATCTTATATCACTTATTAAACTTTTTATAAAATCGCTATTTAGTTTCAAACTAAACATTAAAATATATATCTTTTTTTATGGCCGCGGGAAAAAGTAAGCCGCAATTATTGTTTTGGCATGACGTAATTTCGACGTAAACATGCACTAGGCTTATCTATTCAGTACGAGTGTTGTATTATTAATAGTAGTATGTATTATGTTTTTGTAAAGATCACTTCGATGAATAAATAATGCAAGATACGAATTGTAAGTTCATAATAGCTTATATATATTCCCAAAGACTGACTTTTTAAAGAAACTAAAAACCTAATGATTTTTCCTCCCAGTTGAAAAACGATTCCCAGATTTTTTTTTTCAAAATATTTCAGTGAAAAATATTAACGAAACCAGACTGCATAATAATGAAACGTGCAGCTCCATGTTCATTTTGTTTAACACACACCCTTAAATAAAAACAGTATTA
Organism: Halyomorpha halys; assembly: GCF_000696795.3. NCBI lineage: Eukaryota > Metazoa > Arthropoda > Insecta > Hemiptera > Pentatomidae > Halyomorpha > Halyomorpha halys. The sequence goes on along the minus strand of NW_027108332.1, from coordinate 448,158 downwards.
ACAACATTGTTAGAAACTGAGCATCAGCAATGCGTTACATATTCTTTTTCAGGGACTTAACACAAATACTCATTGTATAATACAAACTAAAAAAAAAAAAATTAAATTTATTTATTGATATTTACAACTGTACATAAATACATCAAGTAAATTTGAGGAAATCATAATGGTATGGTACAAGCATGTAGAGAAACTACCCAATGGTAGCACTCTAAAAACATTTTTACAATATAAGGTCTCGAGGCCATCTTCTTTTTAGACGCCTCGGAGGATTGTCCGGAATAAAAGAGGAAGCAAGATTAGAAACTAATGGGTTTGAGTGGTTAGGGAGTTTGTAATGGAAGGATTGATATCTGGTTCGGGTTAGATCGGTTACAAATGGAACATTAAGGTCTTTGTGGATGATTTTATTTGTGTATTTAGGATTTTGCGAAGGATTTTGGATTGTAAGGATTGGATACGAGAAGAATTCGAAGGTTTAGTGGAGCCCGAAAGCTCCTCAACACCATATGTCCCGATTGGCCTTATAATTGTCATGTAAATCAGTCTTTTGTAATGAGTTGGAAGTTTGGACCGTTTGTCTACCAAGTGCTGTAATAGTCGAAATCGACGTGCAGTTTCCTGTCTTTTCAGTCGTGTGTGAGGATTCCAGGTTAGTCGTTTGTCCAGATGTAGTCCAAG
>NW_027108332.1:425980-447222 GCF_000696795.3 Halyomorpha halys | reverse complement strand
AAAAAATTTATAGCGGTTTCGGACTCTGGTTCCAACAATTGTATAAATATCTGTACTAAGTTAGCACAACTGGATGAATATTTTCAGCGTTAGGGGTTATTTAATCTTTAATTTATTGGATCGATAATGATAGGACCTGAATAGGATAGGTATGGGGTGGAGAAAAAAAAAGGCCCATGCGTGAAAATAGATGAGACGCATTTAATTTTGTGTCCTATGGTTTCATTAGTGCTGGAACGGCTGTCGGGGTCAACGCCCCCATAGGCTAGTAGAACAAGAAGAGAGGATAAATTTAGGACCAGGAAATTTCGAGTTGGGCACGCCCAGAATTCTAGCACCCCCGCCGTCGTCGATGTTTAAAATTTTATGTACATCTCATGTTAAAGTAGTTCAAAATTGAAACAACATTCTGATCACGCAGTCATTCGTAGAACTATTCATAATTTTATTCCATAAACGTATTGTGACTTTAAGTAAGTAATATTTTTTATAATTTCAATAATTCCTACTGTGAGGATGGTAATAGGATGGAGAGTATCCAAGGTTCGAATATAAGCTTGCACCTTTTTAAAAGTTTCCAAAGTTATACTTTTCTTATTTAGGTCATCCATGAACATTTTAGCTAGGACTTTTAAATACAATTTCTAACCTCGATATATATTTTACTATAAAATATATGTAGTCCTAAAGCTTTTTGTTGGAGTGCGTAGCTCAATGGTAAGGCACTGTCCTCCTTATCCAAGACCTGGGTTCGAATCCAGCTGTGGCAGATAATTATTTTCTGTTTCGCTGTAGCCGTGAATCAGCCCTGTGGGTTTGAGAGCCTCTGCTGTCCACCCACCCTCATAAAGTGGGTACTCTTAATTGGGTAGAAATCTGGCGGTCGGGCGTGATTCTGACCTAATCACCTCCTTGCCCAACGATGGTCTAGTAACAGAACTTGTAATGCAGATTTAATTTTTTTTTAAGTCTTAAAGCTTAATTGCTTGTGTGCGTCTGTGTGCATGAATAACTAGATTCATACAAATTTTTTTTTCTAACAACACTGCTCTTATTATCTGAGGTGTTTCCTCCAAAGATTCCACAATCTCTGCCGCACAATCATGTATAGGAAAGAACACATAATCCATTAGCGAAACCTACGTGTGAGAACTTGTATTTGAAATTTCTAGTTGAATTCTTATGTTAAAACTTATTTGTCACATATAACTAAACCATTAAACTGAGACAGTTAGAAAAATGTTTTGAGCGATCGAATAAACTAATGGAATTGAAAAGTGCACTCTTATAAGTATAAATATAATAGAAGTAATATATATCATACAATGTATAATATGTATATGAATTAAGTTAGTTTGAAATGAATGTATTCACATGGAGTATTTTAAAATTTCAAATGTAACAATAAAAAAGAAGTATTCTTCTAAAAATGGAGGGTCGGTGTAAATAAAAACAGGTGTCATATACTTTTACTTACATTTACGTATATATATGTGTGTGAAATATTTAGTGAGAGGAAGTATTCAGATCGTGAACAATTTGGAATCTAAGTTTGAGCAGGAAAACAGGAAATGCACGTTTTAAGGTACTCTGCGTGCCACTTAGAATTTTACATTTTTTTAAAGATTCTCTTGTAAACGTTTGTTACATTTTGATTAACTTCCATACATCGATGAAAAATTGGCTGGTTATTCATAACAGCTAGGTCTTATCCCCATCAACTCTCCCAACAGTCTGGTAGGACTGAAATGTATTTTCAGAATGATTTCCATCAAAGTACCTTTAGTTTTGTCTAATTGAAATTATAAACCTTCCTTGTAAACTCATGATTTCTTGCCCAACATTATCCTTTGATAATATCTATCATTTATTCTTGTCGAACAGATCGGTTACCTAGAACAACATCTGGACAAACTAATAACTTTTAATCCTCAATACAAGACTGAAAAGACTGGAAACTGCTTTTCGATTCCGACTATTACAACACTTACTGGAAAAACTGTCTAAACTTCCAACTAATTACAAACGACTCATATATATGACTATAATAAGGCTCACGGAGTTGAGCTTTGGGGTCTCGTATCCGATCCTTACAATCTAAAATCCTTAAATTATCCATCAGCACCTCAATGTTCCGTATGTTTCCTATTTGGCCAGAGGCAATCCTTGAATGATAAACTACCTAACCACCTACTTGTTTCTAGCCTTGCTTCTTCATTCTTGATAATTCTCCTCAGTAAAGTCTGAAAAGAAGATGGCCTCGAAATCTTCTCCTCTAGAAATGTTAATGAAGCTCTATCAATGGATATATTCTCTACTGTATCATGTCATTGTTTAACTAACATCAGATTTATTTATTGTATATAATTTTATTATAGTTGTAAATATCAATAAAGAAATTAAAGAAATAAATATATTAACCATTTCTCATTGTTAGTAGTTCTGAAAAATAAATAGTACAGATTATAAAAGAATTTAAACTTAATGATCTTTTACTGGAAGAGTCTCTGGAATTAAACTGGATTTGGTGAATGACACAATTCTTCTTTTTTCAACTGCAATAATTTATTTCATATAATTGCAACAACGTTTCGGGAAATATCCCCCATCTTCAGGTTGCTGATAAAAATATCCTATATATAACATATAATTATCTCCTATATTGTCATTATTGCTAATATTTGATAATATTATTGTCATTAATGAATAAAAACTTTTTTACTATTAATATTAGGAGAATAATTACTCCTAAAACTGTATGAATATTAATAGCAAAAACGTTTTTATTCATTAATGACAATAATATTATTAAATATTAGCAATAATGACAATATAGGAGATAATAATATGATATATAGGGTGTTTTTTTGAGCCCGATAGAACTTGAAATTGTAAAAAATAACACAAAAAATTAAATTGTAATCAAAATTTTTTTTTATTTGAAAGATCAATACGTGACATTAACATTTGAAAATGATTTCGGGCATATGGGCACCGCGGCTGTTCTTGACGAAGCGCATTCTGGACGTCCAATTTTGGCCGTATGTCACGAATAACACGAACAATGCTGGCCTCCAAGGCGTCAATTGTTGCTGGTTTATCAGCATAAACCAGTGACTTCACGTAGCCGCACAGGAAATAATCGAGAGGTGTCAAATCGCACGACCATATGCGGCAATTTTGCTTATTAACAAACCCGTTAAGCCAAAAATGCGCCTCATCGCTGAACACAATTTTACAGAATGCGCTTCGTCAAGAACAGCCGCGGTGCCCATATGCCCGAAATCATTTTCAAATGTTAATGTCACGTATTGATCTTTCGAATAAAAAAAAAATTTTGATTACAATTTAATTTTTTGTGTTATTTTTTACAATTTCAAGTTCTATTGGGCTCAAAAAAACACCCATATATAGGATATTTTTATCAGCAACCTGAAGATCGGGGATATTTCAACAAAACGTTGTTGCTGATTATATGAGAAAAATTATTGCAGTTGAAAAAGGAAGAATTGTGTCATTCACCAAATCCAGTTAAAAAGAATTTAATTATTAACCAAAGGAGAAATATGTTTCTGAAGGTTGAAAATAAATTTTCCAAAATATGAGTAGTAACATAGATTTAAAGATTTTAGGAATGTTTTTATCTGACATATCATCAACGGCTAAATAACAGTTTTTTAAAGACTCAATTTGGCGGGCGAGTGCACATTATGGATTTTATCTAGCCTTGAATCACAAACAGAATGATCGGATACTGCATAATTAGCCAAGAGCACTGGATATCTCCTTCCTTTCTATAACATTAGTGTGTACACATCTTTGTTATTTTAGTTCATCATATTTTTATTTAATACCAGATCGGACATGGTTAATATACGTTACTTTTTTTTTCTTTTACAATTGATTGGGGGGGAGGGGGTATAGTTTCATGCAAAAGACACCCCTAACTATATACAACTATATAAAAAATGATGAAATAAATAGATAAAAATAATAATTCTTTAAATTATTATTCTTTCGGACGAAGAGAAAAAAATAAATAAAATAGAAGTAATGGCAATAATAGAATTGATAAATATAGAATTTATAACAGAATGTCCTTCAGCAGCCTGGACTTCAGTCTTCGGGATGAAGTTGGATTTCCCAAGTTGTAGGTCACAACTTCCTTTATCTGTCGGTAACTGGGAATGGCATTTTATGAACCGTTTTTTTACCTAGTCTTCTATTGATCCCATTTGTAATTCCCGATGCAATTGGCTATTTCTTACAAACCAATGAGCGGTCCACTGCGATTCTTAAGAATTTATTTTGAAATAATTGTAATTTTTTTCCTTTTCGTAAAGGATGCCGCTCCCAGGAATTCACAGCCGTACATCAGCTATAGCTGGAGTATTGTTTTAAGAATAAGAATAGTTGTTTCTGGTTTTAATTTGGATTTTCTATTTACGAATTCCTAATTCCGGTGGGTCTGGTGGGCGTCTGAGAGTAAGTAAGTATATTTTTCAATGCTTAGACTAATTATCCATTTAGTGAAGTATTATTTTAGATCATGAAGGTGACATTTCAAAGTATTTCTAGGTTTATTATTATTATTATTATTAGTTATTTTTGTTAAACTATTGTATTCTAGGCAGGAAAGAAAAGTATAAAAATGTTAAGTTTGGAACCCCAAGAAGCACTTAAATCTTAATTTCAATAGCAATAAAAATAATAATAGTTTATTATTTTCATAAAAACTTTATTTTTTATTTATTCGATACACATTTATTCGCCCATATTACACATACACATTTATGGGTAGGGCGATTACTGCAATTTGGCACACCTCTGAGGTACATACGAATTCGGGACGGCGTAATCCAAAAACACAAAAACAAACTTTTTTCCAGTTATTGTGAACAAATGTACAAATGAAACTAAATAAATCATATTTTTTCAAGTAAATTACGTTCCATATTCATTTTATATTTATTTTACACATTGCTTGACGATCTTGTCCATCATATGATTTAACTCATATTTTAGTTTTAATGTCGAAGAATGTTCTCCACTCTAGTTAGTTATCTCTAGGATTTTCATCTATGTACAATTTTTTTACTGGCAAAAGTATCAAGTTTTTATATTTTGGCAGATTAAGGTGAATTTAAATTTATATACTAAACTTCATTTGTTTTCTTATTTTTATTGATTAAGAAAATTTTTAAAAATTAAATATTCATATTTGTATTAGGATGGGTACAATAGAAACAATTGGAAAAGGATGTGCGAACGAAAATGTCAATAAATTGTGACTTTTTTGACTCTCTGTACAAGGGCATAACTTTTTTACGTTTGGAAATGTTTTCCTGATAATAATCCGATCGATTTTTCGAATGTATATATGAAGGTATTAAATATTTTTTTTGAATATACATAATTCCTATATATTTGTTTCAAAATAATTATATATGTTTATACATACTTGGCATTTTTAATTACGAGAAAATCCTAATTATCATTAAAACATTCAACTACAATTAATTAAAAAATATGACAGAAACAAAAGAAATAACAATATGTTGAAAAACAGCAAATGTTTTGAATATTACTTAGTTCTAAAAAAAATTCTCAATAAACCAGATAACACGTGATAACATTGTCATCGATCGTACTCGAGGGCATTCCTGCAACAATTTATCAAGGAGGGATCGACAAAATCTAAAAATATCCGAATATTTTGACCGGATCTCCCACATTACCAGAGGTCTGGGAAGTTTTCGCTTTAATTAATAATAGTCCATATTAATTAATTAATTCGCTTTAATTAATTATAGTGCTTAAAATATTTAATTTTCAAATTCATAATTTGTTTTACTTTTATAAAATGTGATTTCACTGTAAATCATGAGAGTCTACTAATTTAGGAAGCCGCAGTATTAAATTTATACTCATTGGTTTAAAAAAAAATTCATTGCATATTTACATAGGTTTTAATGACCGTGAAATTTGTTTATATTTATTTATAAGATTCAAACATTTGAATTTTACATATATTCTGCCAGGGGCGGATTCAGAAATTGTTTTTAACGTTGGATGGCGGGGGCCCTGAAATGAACCCAAAAGTCACATGGCTCTGAACTTAATTTAACTAATCTAATGAATTAACTAATGTTTTGCTTGTAAGGCCAATGAGGAACAGAAATCCATCTGTTACGTAGAATATCCGGTTAATCCAACTGGTTTCTCTGGATCATATGCGGGATCTTTTATGCTTCAATTTAGAGTGAATTAGTTAAAATTATTAACATTAAATTTTCTTTCTCTTTAAAGGTTGCACATGTGGATATACCAATGTCTGCTGCTACTATACAGCATAATGATGCATAAAAAAAATGTAAAATTTTATGTAAATTGCCTGAATAAAATGTACCCAAGAAACTAATCCTACTTCCTTTAATAAGTATTTTTATCTCTTACGATAGATTCTATAAACGGTTTATTAAGTTCGAATCATGCTAAATCTTTTAGTTTATAACTTATTTCACCCTGAGATGATTTATAAAAACTCTTTATTATTTTTAATTGTCGATCAGTAAAATATTAATATTAATCAAAACGTTTAGGGAAATAAATATGTTTTTATTTAAAAAATGCCAAATTTCTAACTTAATTAAGACTACACGTGCATTTTCCAAAAAAAAAGTGTAATAAAAGGTTCAATAAAGTGCACTTAAAAGCATTTGCCCCTTTTTATTATTACATTTAAATTTTTATAATCATTTTTTTTATTGCGGTGTGCTTCACTTATAATAATTCGTACGTTATGGTATCTTGAGATGAACATTTTTCCTGTCATTAATATAAAGTCTAATATAAAAATAACGATACAGAACTTCATGAAAGCGATGAGGAAAGATCGGGTGCTTTTCTGATTCGAAGTTGTATTCCTATTTTTTCTTTATATCTTTTTTCTTTAATACTTTTTTATCTTAATATTGCTTATTTATTTCAAATAAGCATAATTTAAAGTTCTTTAGACGAAGATATTTTAAAATTGGTCATTTAATCCTGTTGGACTATTTCAACACTCGGTATTAAAGTCAACTTAATTGTACATTGATTTACCTTTTGGACTTTTGGTTATTTGGACGCGGAGACCTCAAAGCTCCAATTCGAAACTTTGCACAATACCATTTATTTATATAATCAATAAATCAGTAAGTCAAAATAAAAATATGGTTTTAATGTGGCCCAAAAAAATTTTTTAAAATCTTTTTCATTTATATTTAATAATTAAAAATGAAACCCACTAACAACCACAGTATAGTAGTTTATAAAAATATTTATTTTATGTAATTTATATCTGTATAAAATAATAAATACAATAAGTAAATATGTGGGTGTTTCATTTATACTTGAAAATTTTGGGAAGGAACCACCCATTGGTGGTACTTAAGCATTAATTTAAATTAGAAGGTCCCGGGGCTATCTTCTTTTCAGACGCCTCGGAGGATTATCAGGGATTGTTAAGGATGAGAGATTAAGAACTAATGGGTTAGGATGGGTAAGGAGTTTGGAATGAAAAGACGCATCTGTTTTGGGCCAAATCTGCAATGAATGGGATGTTAAGACCTTTGTGGATGAGTTTATTTGTAACGTAATGAGGAGTATTAAGAATTTTACGTAGGATTTTCTATGGTAAGGACTGAATGCGGGAGGAATCTGCTCAATTCCATATGTCCAAATTGGTCTGATTGTCATAGTGTATAATAATTTTTTGTAGTGAATGGAAAGTTTAGAGCGTTTGTTATGTAGGTGTTGTAGCAATCGAAATATACGAGCAGTTTCAGTCTAAGTAAATTTTAACGATCTGAGTTAGTATATCTATTTCTATAATTGATATTTTTTGTAAACAATTTTGACTACATGAGCATTTCTAATTTTATTTTTTATTTTATTTTTCAGGTAATGCATCTTATATTTGCGTGAAGCTTTTTCCATGTCAAGTAAGTGCTATAACACGAATTGCCAAGTTCACGCCGAAGTATAATAAAGGACTAATTCTTTTTTATTTTTTTAATATTATTGAATTGATGTAAATATTGATCAAATAGTATTATGATTTATTAAGAGGGACTTTCAGTCTTAAATAGTTTCAAATTGCCCCTTTGAGGATGGCATATAATTTTTTTATTTCAAATTCAAATAATTCCCATTCATGGAGTAAAACGAAATATTCTGATTTCGAATCCTTCACAGATCGAATATAAATTTTAATTCCTGAATGTTTGCTAGAAACTATTCTGAACTAAATATAACTTTTCTCATTCATACATTGTGAAATTCTTCATTATTCGTTATTCAATTACTGACCATGAGCACTGTAACATTTCACCAAGGTACAGTGCTTAGTAAAATACACATTTACATTATGAGAGAAATATATTTTGAGTTTTAAATATAAATTTGATTAGTATTATTTTTGTTACAATACCTTCGATTAGTCAATTGTAATTATGCATGATTTTTACTAATAAAACATGCATGCTTAATACTTTTGATTTTTTGGTATCTTGTTTGAAAATTCATATTTAAATTAACTTTTTTATATTTGTGTTTGTATTGAATAAAATAAATGTATGATGTTGTTTTTTTCTCTTTTCACTTACTTTTTTTTATTCTATAAAATAATTATTCATTTTCAAAAGATAATAATTTATGTATAACTGTAAAGTACAAAATGTAATTTATTTTATGTGATGGCACTCGTTATCATCAATATTCTTCTTTAATTTCTTTCATTACAACAATTAATTTTTTTTCATCTTGAATACTTGTTTTTTCATATATATATTAGTCTACAATGGAATTTTTATGGATTTAGTAAACTGTAGTGTTTATTTTAAAACGTATAATCAAGACTCTATTCGTCATTTTATTTTATTCTTATTAAATATATTACCGTTTTAACCCAATAAATTTGTTTTTAGTAAGTTTAATTAAGACAAGGTTTATAATAAAAAATTTAGGAATTCAAATTTATGGAGTACCACAATAAATTTCTGTTTTATCAGTTGTGGAAATAACAACTAACATGATTTTCTTATTATTATTAGTTTGTATATTTTCTTTTTTTTTTTTTATAAATTTTCTGATGTTATAAAATATTGTGTCTTTGACAAGGATGCCACAGCAGCCCACGCTGGGTTACATAACAAGTGACGACTTAAATGTCACAAATTCGTTTCGGTTCCTCGGAAGTATTGTGTATACTGAAGTTATATCATCATTGTATTTTTGTCAATTATTATTAAACTAAATGAGATATTACTTAAATTAGGTTACGTTTCGAAAACAGGCAGATTTATCAAGCAAAAATAATAACAAAATATCTTCTTATAATTCTATACAATAATAAAAAAAAAAAATATTTTGTCTTTTATTTCATCTTTTTGATAAAAAAACAAAACTACATCATTAAAAATTCCTTTGGTTGATTTGCTAAGTGTGATATTTTTGATTTAGCATATAATAGTCGATTATCATAAATTAAACAATTTCACAAAACAATTAAACAATCAATATTCACTAACAATTATAAAATGTTATAAATAATGATATGAATGCTAGCAAATATAAAGTTGATTACATTCTTATTGTGAAATAATAATATTAAAATTAAAACTATTCAAAGACTTCAAAGAAATATTTTTTTTAAAATATGAACTATTTGATCCCATTTCTATAATATAGTTTACCTATAAATGGGCAAGAAGTTGAAAATGTTCTTTTACTGTCCAATGTGTGATCTTTGATCTTCGTAAAAATGAAAAAAAAAAAAAGTGCAGACTCTAGTAGTACTTTGTACCTAAAATGGCATTATTTGGTAAACAAAAATAAAAACTCGCGGGTACAGTACATAAATACATATCCTGTTACTGTAGCCATGAGCTAACCCTGTGGGGAAGCCCTCCGGAGTCCACCAAGCCTTAAGTGGGTACTCTTAATTGAGGAAAAGTCTTTCGGCCGAGCTATATTCTGACTTAATCACTTCTTGTACAACTGTCGGTATAGCAACAGTACTTCCTTACAAAGTACTGAACTCCTAACCTTTCATAGGTTGTAGTGGTATTTTACATATATATCCAAAATTAAAGAAAAACCTTTTGAACCATCCATTAATTCCACATTTTGAAATATATAATAATGAAAACTCATCACAATTTTATACTGACATATACTGTTAATAAAATAAGTTGGTATATGATGTGATATGGCTACAAGAGAAATCTTGTAAATTTACATGATGTTCTGGAAATTAATAACACTATATGTAAAGTAAAAGAAAACCTCAGTGAAAAATCACTTAGGAATTAGTAAACTTAAATAGATTATTACGAATAATTCCAAGAGTTACTTATTTTTTAGTTGAGATTTTTTTTTTTTTTTTTACAATTAACGTTCATATGATTTTCAATACTAATTAGTATGTTACAGTGTAAATCAATCCTCTTTCTTCAATTATTTTTAGCTCCAAAAATAAATCATAAATAATATATGGCATAAATAATAAATGGCATCCCTATATTTTTATTTTTCTAATATATTAGTGTACTTTAAGTAAAAGAAACCAAAGAAATAATTGGCAAATAAATAGTCGTTAACTATTTTTCGTTCCTATTTTTACCACACCCCACCAATCTCCTTCACATATGTCAACAACGTTTTGGGCCCTTGACATTGAAATCTTTTTTTAAAAAGGGTTTTAGGTTATACATTTTTAATTTTAAGCAATAATGTAAACATTGAGATTTTTATTTTGGACGAGTTGGGAGAGATTCCATTTTAACTCATCAATTTTATCACAGCCCTCGAAGAATGGTGTAATTGGAGGATTAAAATTAATTCCAACAAATCACCTTTACCTTTCGTCGTAAAGTTACCGACTGCCCTACAGTATACCTTAATTTACCCCTGTAGATCAGATCCGCTACCTTGGACTACATCTGGACAAATGACTAGCTTGGAATCCTGACACAAGACTGAAATGACAGGAAACTGGACATCGATTCCGACTATTACAGTTCTTACTAGACAAATGATCTAAACCTCCAATTCATTACAAAAGACTGATCTACATCACTGTAATTAGACCAATCTGGGTATACAGAGTTGAGAGCTTTGCCGCTCCACTAAACCTTCGAATTCCTCTCGTATCCAATCCATACAATCCAAAATCCTTCATAAAATCCTCAATGCTCCTTACTTTATCACAAATATAATCATACATAAAGACCTTAATGTTCAATATGTAACTGATCTAGCCCGTACCAGATATCATTCCTTCCATTATAAACTCCCTAACCACCCAAACCCACTAGTTTCTAACCTTGCATCCTCTTCCATTCCTGACAATCCTCCGAGGCGCCTGAAAAGAAGATGGCCACGGGACCTCCTATTGTAAAAATATCATTAGAGTACTACCAATGGGTAGTTCTCTACACGTCTGTATCACTCCATTATAACTGAGATCAAATTTACTGAATGTATTATAATATACAGTTGTAAATTTATAATAATTACCTGAAATAGGAAATGTTGGTAACTATAGTTTTTGAAAATGAAAATAATTAAAGAATTAAGACTTATATTCACTATACCTTACTAGAAAAATAGTTTTAATATTGTAACGGGTGAAGGAGAAAATCTTTTAAAATGGCCAATAGAAAAGCCCGAAACGTTACTGAAGTATGGAATGTATGCCTACAATAAAATTGTGATAAGTTTAAATTATATATTTTTATATCCAAGCAATACAGGCTTACTGTGGTTCAACGGGTTTTTCCTTAATCTCTTTGGTTAATATTTAATAACAATTAAAAAAGTACAATAAAGTTATTTATAATAAATATGTATATATTACTCATACATTTAATCAGGATGGTAACCGATATCAGAGAGCACTCCAGTCCAATTTGCATGTACAAATCTCAAACTAAGGTGTGATAATGAGAGGGAATTCAACAAGTAGCAGTAAATTGACCGGAGTGGACACAGTAAGAGCGGTGCATTAGGGCTCAGGGTAAACCAGATTCCAACTGACAAGCGCCAGTTTGCTGACTACTTTAGCATAAATTTTGTGATTATCAGTTGTTGGTAGCCGTCATGATCGGATATCTTAAACAGATTTGCGATTTGCGTGATAAATAATACTTTCTATCATTCACGACTGCGATTTTTGAATGTTCAGCCTCGAGGTATAGGTATCCTTACCTGAAGCGCTAATTAATGTCACTATAATCGTATTTTATATAATTATAAATATCATACTTGAAGTATTTATTTATTTTATTGCCTGTAAAATACATAGTTAAATACATCACTGTTATTATCTTTCAAGTATAGTAAATTGTACATCATTCAAATAAACCAGAAACAAAAAATAAACCCAGACTGGGTTATTTTTATTCCACAAAAAAAAGTCAATACATATTTAACAATATAAAAGAAACAAACACTATAAATCCTATTGAGAAGATAAGTATCCAGCTCCAAGTATAAGATTTTAGGTTACATAAATAAAACAATTTAAGATCCAATCGTGAAGGTACTGACAGAAATTCATACAAATAATTTAGGTTAATACTGGAAGATTATTGATTGACCTTGTGTATAGATGAATGGAATATGGTCCGGGTGCGGTAAAAAAAAAAACTCAAATAGTAGAATTATACTATTTTATTGAGCCAACGTTTCGCCCCACGTTGCAGGGCTTCGTCATCGCTAAAAAAGATACAAACACTATAGTTACAAAAAGAAAAATCATAAGTGTAAAATAACAGGGGTATAAAATGTAAAAACGTAAGATATAATAAGAAAAATTAAAGGTTATAAATAGTAAATGAAAAGGGTAATAGTAACAGATAGATAAGAGAAGAAATATTAAAGAAAGTCTGTAGTATCTATCTGTTACATTACCCTTTTCATTTACTATTTATAACCTTTAATTTTTCTTATTATATCTTACGTTTTTACATTTTATACCCCTGTTATTTTACACTTATGTTTTTTCTTTTTTTCCTTTTTGTAACTATTGTGTTTGTATCTTTTTTAACCCTGACGAAGCCTGCAACGTGGGGCGAAACGTTGGCTTAATAAAATAGTATAATTCTACTATTTGAGTTTTTTTTTACCGCACCCGGACCATATTCCATTAATTTAGGTTAATGTTGTTTAGTTTCGGCTTCTTTTTACGCGGAACAGTAATATAAAAATTATAACAATCCTGTAATGATGTTCCATCACAAGCTGGACAAAGCTTCAAAGAGTCCAAAGTTTATTTGTGTGAACCTACACTAAGAGTAATTGTATATTTACCGGAAGGTCGTAGTTATGGAATCATTCTCAAGTAAGCTATGGGGCAGCTGATCTTGAAGTAGTTGTGAAGAGCGTCCGTTTTAATGAAAACCTTATAGTTCAACGCGTTATAAATCAATTTTCGTTATAACAAAAGGTGTTTAATCTCGACGAATTGGCTATATCATTCTAAGTTCTCCCTTTTTCTGATTTTGATACTTACCGGATCATTGAATTATATCGGGCCAAACATTCCGATGCTCTCCAAAAGTTTTCTAATCTGCTTTACCCAATTATATCGCAAGCACTACCGACTGTTTCTGTCCTGCTGCAGTAGCTTTAAAAAATATTGTTACACAAACCTAGTACAACTCATGTTAAGTATTTTCATTAACTAAGACAAAGTTTGCTTTAAAACTTGATATCCCACGGGAATGAGTGCCACTTCTAGTCTAACCATAAAGTTTGGTGTATTTCATTGCGAACAGTTGTAGCTCGTAATCCTCGTGTTACTAATATAATGTATCATTAAATATTAACTAAAATATTTAATTGTTTTTTATTTTGAAATATTCATAAAAAATATTTATTTTAATTATTTTTGGTTTTTTGTTTGGCATACGCGAGTTCTATGATCTAAAAATTTAATAAAAATAAGACTAGAATAAAATAAACATTTGTTTGTTAAAGATTTACGATATGGTACGAATCAGACTATTTCAGAAAATTGTATTTTATTTTACCCACACGAGTCTAGTTTAACAATATATGAACAATTTTAGACAAATGATACGTAAAAAGGATTATTAATTACAAGATTATTGGAACAGTATAAAACAATTGTTTTAACATAATATGCCTTATATTTGAATCAAAAACTGTAAAGTATTTATATTTTGACACTTTAATGTATTTTAAATATAAATGCCCATTGAAGTATGACAAAAATTAATTAAAACATGATAAAAAAAAATAAACAATTAACTGAACTGGTAGTTAATCATAGTATAACACTGCTTCGTACTCTTTTGTTTAACGATTGTATTTTTGGCAGGAACCCAGTTTATATTTGTTATTAAGACCTCAAGAAACACTAAAATATGAATTTTTATAGCAACAGAAAAATAATTTTTTTTTGTCATAAGTTTCACCTTAAATTTGATATTTTAGATTTTTTTTTTTGAAAATCATAAAAATAGCGATAATTTCATCACGACCTTACCAATTTTAACTAAACGTGGGGGGACTATGTAGTATGTAGGGTGGTAAGTGAAAGTTGTGCCAAGCGCGCACCTCACCAGAAATGTTTAAATAGGTTCAGCACCTGAGACTTTTTTTTTATCCAATGCATTCTACTACTGTTTATTCTTTTCGAATTTACCGCTCGTTTTTTCATATTGTAATAAATTACTTAATGAAAAAAAAATGAATGGTTCAAAATGTTACTAATGCACGCTTGTTTTTATTACTTGTAACAAACCTAAAAATGTTATAAAAATATTTTCTGAAATTCTGAAGTCCATGTAATTTATGAAAAGAGACTGAGGATGTACTAGGTCCTTGGAAGGCTATTGGATGAAGCCTATTCCTCTATTGGTGTATATTGAACCCCTGTTGGAGCCTTGGTGGAGCGGTACGTGGAAAGACTAGCAAATCCGGCCACCTGGCAAGGAGCCCACGGCGTGCACACTGCTTTATTGTGACCCAGCAGAGTGGGTACCGGACCCGTCTCCTGTACAAATACACATCATTAGCCTTTGTATTGCTCTTATCATGCTAACTTCTCACTCCTAAATGCTAGTCGAATTTGTCAGTCGATGAGGCCTTCCATATCCGGGTGTCTCGGGGCGTTCATTGTTTCAGGGCACTAGTAATTGGAACTGGAATACTTCTTGCTTATCATAACTATTAAACATAGTTAGTAGATTGAAATTTTTCTATCGTACTTGCATTCAAACTAACTCACGATTAGCAAGTCATTAAACATTTCTAATATGTCAGTTAATAATTTATAAAGGGTATTTTTTCATTACGTCAAACGATACAGAAAAAGTTGGAATACAACGGGGTGGTTCATCAGCTTTACATAGATTTAAAAAGGGCTTACGATTCTATTAACCTCCAGAAGCTGTACAATATTCTGATTGAAAATGGAATACCAAAGAAGTTAATAAATCTAGAATGGATGTGCATGGGCTAACCGTTTAATAAGGCACGAATCGGTAATCACTATTTTGAAAAATTCGAAGTTTGGATGGGTTAAAAAAAAAGCGATTCTTCATCACCTATCTTATTTAATCTAGCACTCAAATAAGTTATTAAAAATGTGATAAATATCGAAAAGGGTTTAACATAAAATACTTTAACGGTTCTTGTGTATGCTGATGATTTGGTATTATTGGGTGAGGATAAGGAAACTATAAAAACTAAATACAACTACCTATTTTGTCGGCAATCAACCTATTCTATCTAACCGAGGGTCGATTCCTTCGTTGCCAACCATGAAATAAATGTCAACCCAAACAGCCCGGGATCGAGCCGGCGCCGCTGCAGTTTCAGAGGTTTATAAGGTAACGCCTCAAAACCTTTGGATACAACGGCCACTTAAAATGGGTTCAAGTACAACACCAATTTTCAAATTGAAGAATTTGAATTTTTGAAATATCAAACATGTGTACCCATTTCTTCTAGGGTCTATGGTTTCTACATCCCTCCGACGATATTTTGTGGCCTAGCTAATTAATTTCTTTAAAAAGTGACTCATATATTTAGTTCTTGGTTTGTGAAGCGGTTTTCCTAGGTCCTACGTTTCAAAGAAAAACATGGTTCCCCCAAAAAATTCAGACTCCAGAAAAATGTGCTACTTGTGTATCCGTGTTAAACTACACAATCAACATTGTGTTACCATGATTGATATATTAGAAATTCCATCACATTTATGGAGTGACTAAAGGTTGTTTTATATTTGATAATATAACTCATAATATTCAATTGAACAGGACATAGGAGGATGTCATCAAACCTAAATCTTGGAAAATTGTTTAGACGAATTTTCGTTTAATTCAAAAGAAAACTTTGTATCAAGAACATCTCCTTTATAAATGTTAGATTAAGATACATACAAAATTAACTTATGTACACAGAGCCTTACTGATAATTATGATATTATGATAATTCAGCCTGAATCCAAATTATTAATTTTGCTAAAATAGTGGGAGTAGAATTATCAAATTTGTTTTTTATGAACGTTTCTTACACAACACTAAACACAATAGAACTTTGTTGGAACAAGAATTTTATGATTTTTAGTGTACTGTAAATGAAGTTTCATAATCAGAGAGTTTTGCCTCGACCTCCTCTGCTAAAAGGTAATATAATTTCTACTTCAAAAAGAATCATCTCAGCAAATGCTTAATATAGGGAGGGTCTTGTACAGGAGTTAATTTTAAAGCTAATTTAACAACATTTACTATAAAGCAATTTTGCATACACGATTTTCTTTTAAAGATAAATGAGAATTTATTTGAAAAGTGTAATTTTTTGATTTTATTATTTTTTTTTATTAGATCATTATCTTCTCATCATAAAAAAAATCATTAAAAAATTAGACTTTTCAAATAAATTCTTATTCATCTTTAAAAGAAAACCGTGTATGCAAAACATCTAGCATATTAAGCATTTGCTGAGATGATTCTTTTTGAAGTTAAAGTTAAATTACCATTTAGCAGAGAAGGTCGAGGCAAAACTCTTTGATGATAACAGTTCATTTACAGTAAACTAAAAATCATAAAATTCTTGTTCCCTAAAAGTTGTATCGTGTTTAGTATTGTGTAAAAAACGTTCAGCAAAACCAAATTTGATAATTCTACTCCCACCATTATACCTAAATTAATAGTTGACCGTTGATAATATATATAAGGAGAATATGGTTGGAAGTGCCCAAAGAGAATAACACAAATAAGTTTAAAAAACTTATTAATACCAACATTGTGGAAAAAATTTCTAGCCTTCATCAGAGCTAAGAACAAAAAAACCAGATAACAACCAGTGAATAAAGAATATATAGAATGATCAAAGTAAATAATTATATAGAATGAATATAGATAAAAATTAAGTAATGAAAGAAGCGGGAAATAAAACGTTTATATATGTAATTAAATATGTAAGTAAAACAACATAATTAACGATATAAAGTTATATAATACAAAGAAACAACGAAATATGAATAATTTAATTTAAAAATTAAAGTTATGGAAAGAAATATATGTAACTAATGCAATATGTAAGTCAAAAAAAGAATAAAGAAACAAAATATAAAGTTAAGTAAGACAAATTATAATTAGAAAATATGGCAATAATCATTCATGGTGAACAAAACTAATTACGTGGGTGAGGAAGGATAAGTAAAGTATAGGGAAGGAGAAGGGAGTAACAGAAAGATAAGAAAAAAGAGATTATTTTATTTTTATGGTGAAATAAGCGGAATTCTGGAGATTCGTTTCGAAATTCTCACCGGTAAAACATAGAATTTGATTTTTGGATTTTAATCCGTCCTGAAATGTACCCCATCCTATTTTAAATTCCTGAGCTAACACACTAGAGAAGAACTGGAGGAATTTAAAGGGTTGAAAATGAGTCTAAAAGCAACTTTAGGTAACAGAGTTGGGTACCCTTAAAATCCGAAAATTGAATATTCAAAGTGGTATCAAACTCGTTGTGTAAAAACTTCAAGTTTTTTATTTGGGTATTTAGTCACAGCTAAATTATAGAATAAATTTACATAAAATAGAACTAACATTTCAGTTTTCTAAAGCGAAATTATTTCTATTGCTAAAATATTTTTCGAATTAAAAATATGATATTTTAAGTTAATTGTTTTGTGTAGCTTTTATTTACACCTATTAATGTATTAATTAAACAGTGCCAGTCATAGACGTTTAGCTCTCCAGAGAAATGACGTCATGAGCACCTCCAAAAAATTGGACTATAAATTCTTAAGCTATTGTACGTTACTTTATTTTTAAATTGAATTGAATTCAATATGTCTATAATTCGGTATCTTTATTAATAGACTGAAATATTTGTATGTTTGCGAAAAAAATATTTTGTAAATTAAATTTATAAATTTACTCAGTACCAAAAATTAAAAAAAAAAAACTATTTAAATTTTAAATAAACTATATAAAATTATATAATAATATTTTCCGATTTCAGAATTTTTTTAGTTTATTAATTTTTTAAAGCCAAGCAAATTATTTATTGACTATTTTTAAGAATAAATAATAGAAAATATTAAAAGAAAGGAAGATAACGAAAAGGAAAGTTTATTTTAAATATCAAATAACTAGTAATGTAACAAATATTCTATAATTCTAAAAATTATTACAAATAATTTATATTTAAAACAAGAAATATATCAATAAAATAAAAAAGGCCGAAAACAGTGTCTGGATTTGGGTTAAATTATCTGTCATGTTCTGTATATATTGTTGTTAACGATTTAACACTTAAGAATTATTTTTAGAAAATATTATTTTAATTATATTGAAAATATAATAATTTTTATGTGCATTTTCGAAGTTTATTTTTTTTTACGTTGAACAATAAATTATAGATTATTTTTATTAACTTAAGTAAAAGTGGATTAAGAGAGAAAAAAATTATATTTAATTATTGATAGAAATAACATGAAGATATAAAGTGTCAAAAACTATTAAAAAAATAAATAATATCCCAATAACCACAAAACACACAATAATTAGATTATGAAATATGGTAACATATTGTTTCACGTAATATTATATTGTATGATTTTATTGAGGTTAATTCATAAATTGCCGATTATTAAAATTTGTTTTGATTTATGTGCTGTATTTAATGATCTAATAATGACTACACAATGATCTCCTACCTACCGTGGTTAATCTGTTCACCACATGTACCAATGCCGTAGGGAAACTCGGCATGGGTCCTCAGTGTTCCTATAAATTCCGGCCAATTAATTTTATTTTTTTCATTTTATTTTAGATTAACCCATCCCATATCCAAATATAGTATTAAATTTTCGACGTTTTTCTTCTCATTCCTTTTATTCTATTTAAATAAGTGTAAAATAATTAGAAGCTTAAATATCACGGCAAGAAAAAAAGAAATGGAAAATAAAGTTAGTTGAAAATAATTTGATGAAATTGAAAGAAAAGCTAATCCTATATTTCAATTAATTTATTGTTATTTGTAATGATCTCTTGAAATTTGATTTCAGGATTGGATTTTATTAAAAAAAAAAAAATCAAGTTATTGATATAAACTTTCACGCAAAATTAAGAAACTAAGAATACGTACTTAAAAATGAAACAATTTGTATATTTTTCACAAGAAGTATAAACACCTCAGAAACCACCTGGTAAAACCAAATCTTTCTGAAATGATTAAGGCTCAAAGATGAAAAGAAAACTAAAGCTATCTTAATTAATTAAATATGTAGATTATTATATATTTATATACTATATAATTATTTCTAATTTGGAAAAATCAATTCTGAACCAAACTCACAAGTCGTTTAATTGTCTTTCAAATCATATCAAAATATTCTTCTTTGGAATAAAATGAATAATACATAGAACGTTCTTTAAAATAGTTCAATTTTACAATTACTTCATTGAAAAATAATGATTTATATAGTAATCAAGCAATTTTTTTAACAAAAATATTTTTGTTTTTATTGATATGATTCATCAAAACTTTTTTTATATTGTGTAAGAAAATTACTGCTACCCTAAGTAATGAAACATTGCTTCATCCTTTTTGAAGATAGAAGAAAAGAACTTTATCTAAATAAAGAAAGAAAAAAGAAACCATATTTCTTTTTTACACAGAAAAAAAGAAGGTAGAATAAAGAAACAATTATTACGTTCGTGCTAAAGAAAGAAGAAAGAAAACATCCTTTCTGGCTTATGGATGAAGTTTGAAATAATGTTTCTAGGTAATCTAACTTATATGCTATAACATTTTACAATAACACAATTTATTAAATTAAAGAAATGAAAAATTGTATAAAATATAAAGAATCCTTCTGTATAAATTTTACACTTATTAGAAATAATTTATATTAGTAGATTTTGACGTATATTTAGCTAAAATATTGTCTTTATAAAGAAAACTATATATTTATGTATTGACAGGAGCTTACCCTGAACATTCTGTTCATATATAGTTTTAAAAAATTATTTTTTTATTGATTCAAATATATGTATACAAAACTAATTTATATAAAATACCTATTTCACCACATACAATTATATTTTTATTTATTTATAGTTACATTATATTATATTGATTGAACTGATCATACAGAATAGAATAGAGTTCTATCGGCAGGTAATAAAATAACTTATATAAATTATAATAAAAAATACAGTATTTTTTTTTTAACATTTTATATTAGTCAACATAGGTATTTCAATTTAAAAGACTAAAATATAAAGTAATTATAAAGAAATTTTTGGGAAGAAAAATCATATTTATCGTGTATTGTACTGGTTATAAATAAAAAAGTTATGATATGAAATGATTTAAATTATTGCAAGATACTATTATAAAAATATTCATATTTTCACAAGATACTATTACTTATTATGAAATCATACCGCTCACTAAAATTATTTTGATGAATGTTTATTGCCTAGACAGATCCTTATTGGACCAATAATGAGATATGAAACAGTTTTTGTAAAACAGTTTAATTGACACCAGTTAGTAATGTGTATAAGGAAATCAAATAGTTTATTTACCGATTTATTATAATTATATATATATTATTACCATATATTTTTATTATGTATTCATACCAAATATTTGTATTTACCGCTATAAACTTAATAGATAATAAACTAATAATTCAATAATTA
>NW_027108332.1:418378-420700 GCF_000696795.3 Halyomorpha halys | reverse complement strand
TATGTATAAATTTAGAAATAAACGCAATAAACAGCTTAAATATCCAGGAATAAATTAGTTGCTTGTTTAGATCCATAGCTTAGTAATAAATTCCAACTGTAATAAAATGGAGAATCAATAACGTTATGCAAGCAATGGTATTTGCCTGCACCTGCTGACTAACAAGGGGTCTCTCCTAGATTTAGGTAAAACTTTTTTAAGGTGAATCTAGGACTTAAAATACTAGATGGATGGCAATATTAGGGGCGTGTTTAGAACTCCAACGCACCATAGAAATACCAAAAAAACAACAATAATAAACAAACATTGATATATATATCTCTGATTCAGACTAAGGTAGGGAAATGGGTTTAATATCAAAATTTCCCAGTGAAAAATTTATTAAAATAAGCCATGAAAATATTAAAGTAACAAACTAACTGAAAATAATTATCTGTTACCCTCTGCCGAAAAAGACAATCAAAGACAGCTTCCCAATCTCACACCATTCCAATGATATGTACACGGATTTATTGTTGATTGTTTCTGGTGACTTCATTTACAGCAAGAGATATAGGTAGCACAATTTAAAAAAAAAATAATAAGAAATAATTTTATTATCTACCTTTCTCCAAGAATACAGTTATATTCCACACTTGACTCGCTCGTTTTTATAATGTAGAATTTTATTTCAATATCGTTAGTGCCGACGGAAAATGCAAATTAAAAAAAAAAAGTTGAGTATTCCTGAAGGACTACAAGTTTACTTTCTAAACTAGATTACTTATTGTTTTCTATTACTAGAAATCAAATTGTTATTTGTTTTCATTTATTGAAAAATGAAGGGAGAAATATGCCTCCTCCCGTTCATATACGACGGTAAGATATTACTGCACATAGGTAAAGTATTGATACTATTTGACTTGCATTTAAATGCATCTAACATTAATATTTATCACAATTGCATTAAAATTATTTTCCATATGAGGAAACCTGCTACGATTCGCAAGCTTACAACCATATTTCAAAGTTGGGGGAAAAATACTTTTGTTAGAATTTATCTGTTTGTTTGTTTTTAAAGAATAAATTAGTATATATTTAACCTGAAACCTTTTCATAAATTTTAGTTTTACCTCGTTCAGTAGCTGGCAATAACTCAACTTAAAAAATAACATGATCCCAGCATCGCCTATAACAAAAGTTAATTAACCTTGTGCTAATTAAGTTTAATGTTTTAATAATGTAAGTAAAATAACCTCATAATTGTGAACCGTTTGGAAAACCGTTTATTGCCGTAAACAAGGGTTACTTTGTCACAATATTCACATTTTTTGAACCCTTCTCTATTTGTTTCCAGTTGTATTATTTCAATATATTTAAGGTTATCCTCTTTAAATTCAATATTTGAAGATGGCCTCGTGACCTTATATTGTAAACTGTTTTAGAGTTCTACTACTGGGTAGTTTCTCTACATCCTGTATCATATGATATGTCATTATGATCAAATTTACTGGTTGTATTTTTTTATACAGTTGTAAATATCAACAAATAAATAAAATTAAAAAAAAAAAAAATCAATATTTAAATATGAATAAAAACTCAAGTTTATTAACAGTGAGTGATTCATTTTAGAAAAGAAGTTAATTACTAAATTTTAGAAATAAACTAAATTTATTGAACTGCTATTTGGGAAACGCACTTGATGCTATAATTTGTTGTATTTGTTCAATTACCCACCAGAAAAACAAGAAAATATACCAAATCTAAGGATAATTAAAAACAAAACTATCTTTGCTTTCTTACTTTTCTTAATAACAGATTTTATAGTACGGTCAGATGACGGAGAAACATTTTTGCTAATGGATTGCGATATCAGCTGATGGAGACCTATATCAGCTGATGGAGACCGATATCAGCTGATGGAAACCGATATCAGCTGATGGAGAGCCATATCAGCTGAATTGGATACAGAAGATATCCGATGGTTCCGTGGAGCTCCAGGCCTCATCATAGTCATCTAAATGAGTTTTTTGTAATTACTTGTAAGTTTAGACCGTTCGTCTTGTAAAACTGGGAATCGACTAGCAGTTTCTTTTCAGTCTTGACCAAATTTAGTCCTTGGTAGCAGATCTGTTCGACAGGAATAAGTGGAGTATTATTAAAGGATACTATATGGCAGAAACTCGGTTTACGATGAGGGTTGAAGGTGACTTGATAAGATGCTTTAGAATTTATTTTTTTATTTGATAGATTTATTTATTGATAGATATTACAATCTGCCACACAGTTGTGGGCAATAGGTAATAGTGATGAATGATCTCATACATACTAAAATAAAAAAAA
>NW_027108332.1:410783-418156 GCF_000696795.3 Halyomorpha halys | reverse complement strand
AGAATTTATTTTTTAACTATTGGTTTTTACATCTTTCTTCAAGGATTGATATATAGCATGTGTGGCCAAGTAGTCGATCGCAAGGCTAATTTTGGTTGATCCCTCGCAAAGTCTGGGGTGGAATTTCGTGTACCATGAACTTCGAAGTGGTTGTAGACAACAAAACATTCTAGCAATATTTTAATGTATTCTGGGAATTAGCAAAGGTCATAAATTCCTTGAATTCTGACAGCCTAACACTGCCCACACGTGTGGACTCATTATTATTATATTTATCAGGATATACACCTAATTATGATTTCTTAGTTAGAGACATACAAACTTAGTCTTCTTATTAATGTTGAGGCAACAATGTAAATTCCAAATCTGTCTTTATCTGTAGTTACTTTTAATTAATAAATTTTGTTAATAATTATCCATGTTCATTTAATTCTCCTAGACGTAAGTTTTGTGGCCCTTTAAATAATTATTGTTGTTTTTACGTAAGTAACTAAATAACCCATATATATATATTTCAGTACGAGGTGTACTCAGCGAGCTAGGATCAGGGAAATACTTTATTTATCTATGCTACCTAAATACATCAGGTTGCTATCTCACACAAAATACTTATCAATCCGTAATCGGACATATATAAACTACACTTACATGGTATAATCAGAAAAAAAAAGAGATACAATAATAAGATATAATAAACAATTTTTTTTCTCCTACAGTTTCCTTTTACATTCAATTTCGGTCTGTACAACAAATACAAATGTTTCAAATCATTCCTATTTTTCCTTCTCATTTCTGCTCCTCCAATTTCACCCTTTTACATTTTTTTAATTCACCCGATCAACAAATTCGCTCTCCGGAATTCACTCTCCTAGATCCTCTTCAGTGACTCGCTAAACAAATTCAATATTAGACGGTAATGTGAGATCAGACCATCATTCATAGTCACAGCAGTAGATCAGTTTACCAAAAACAAACAAATAGATACATTTTAAGAGAATAAGACTAACACATAGATTAAAAGGAAAATATAATAAAAAACCGGTTACATTCAACACTTGAATGGATAAATACGTTTAAAAAAACAATAGTACTAATAAAATAAAATAATTTAGCAAAAAGTAAGTCATATTACTCTTTCATAATAAATTTTCCTGGCTCAAAAATACAAACTAACTTGAAAGTGAAATACTGAAATCACCAGGCTTACTGTGCATTTTTATGATGTTTTCACATTTACGAACAAATAGTAAAACAAATTATACATTGAAGTTCAAAAAAAAAAAAAATAAATAAATAGAACTTTAAGTAAGTAAAAATTTATCTTGAACAAGTGTGAGAAAATCGAATTTTTTAGATACCGCATGTAGGGAATACTCCCATCAAAAGTTGTGTCTGGAAATTTATTATCTTTATGAGCCTATATCGATAACTTAAACAAAAATAAAAAATAGTTTTCATCATATATTTTTCTTATTGGACTGCACCTTATACTGAAACAAAGTGTATAAACATAGTATGTTTTACGTAAATTTTACAACCCTTCTCACTTTTTAGACTACGCCTATGTAAGTCGATAACGACACTCTTTTAAGATAAAAAGTAGATGTTATATACTGAAAAGTTGGGATAACGGGTCATTATTCCCTGATATTACAGAGATACATACGTATCATCGGTAGTGAAATTAATATCTTGTTTCGACTTTTTAAGTACTACAAAATTACAATGTACGCAAAACAGATTGCGTTTTATGGTTGTAATCTGGAATTAAAAGTTCGCTTGCCCTCACATTCAATACTATCAAAAAGATGATTATGGTTGCATATGAATAAAGATGATGGACAGTCGCGTTGCTGTTTGTTAAGCAGTTGGATACTGACCCAGTGCAATAATGATGTGTATACTATAAGCTGAGGCATATCGCCAACTCCACTCGAGGCTTCCATCCGTCAATGACTTCAATTGATAAACAAACAACGCTCATTTCTTCTTAATTTCCACTACTCTCGTTCGGTTTCTCTATAATTTTGTTTATTATTTAAAAATTTCTAAATAAATGTCTTCTTTATGATCAAAACTATAAACCAAAATATTTGTTTGATTTTTCCAAAATTAAATAATTTCCAACGATTTATCGTAAGAAAATTAAAAAAAAAAAAAAAAGAAAAATGGAAAACTAAAAAAATGTAATTTCCCACAAAAAATACTTAAAATTTGTAATTTCGTCCGATCTGGTCATCATCGAGGACAATCTAATAAAATAACAGCTTTTCAAAAATTTGCATACCTTAATTTTAGTATCACAGCCTCACACCGATTTATAAAACTTAGCAGTCTATAATGCCTAAGTCAATTTAGCAAAGTAAAATTAAACCTATAGAACATAACTAGTAAGGGAAAACTAATAAATTTGTGCCATTCCATGTTTTAATTTATCTGTACTTTTAAACCAACATTATGGAGAGATCTTATGTAAAATTAATTTATGAAAAATATAGTCGAATTTCAGATATTTGTTAGCAAATAAATTTATATACTATTTTTAATAACAAAATAATTGACAAAAATGTAGTGTGAAATAAAATGATAATACGCCTAACATGGTTGTTGAGATAGGTTATATGATAGTGTTGTGATAAGTTAATGATAGTAAAATACAAAAATTGTGAAAAAGAAACTTTATTATTAAATGTTTTAGCGACAAATATTGGTAAATTAAAACATAGAATGGTGCAAATTTATTAGTGAAGAAATATGCTTTCCCTTTTTGGTTATATTTTATAGGTTTATTTTGATTAGGGCATAATAGGCCTGCAAAGTTTTATGAATCAATGTGAGGCTGTGATGCTATGATTAAGGAATGCAAATTATAATTAATTATAGTTTAAACAATTTTAATAATTAGACATAATTTACAGCTGTTATTTTATTAGATTGTCCTTGATGATGGCCAGATAGGCCGAAACGATATACAGTAATATGTTTTTATAAAGAAGGTTGAGACTTTTAGAATAATAAGCCGTTATTTTATCAGATTTTCTTGTAAAAGTAGGAATCGACAAGCCGTTTCAAGGAAGTCTTTACTCGATAAACATTTGTTTAACGATCTAAGCTATGAACCAAAATATTTGTACTAAAGGCTAAAACACGCGAATTAATGAATCCTTGTCAACTAGAGGCACAATAATATAAAATTTAACGGAAGATAGCATCTCGTCGTTGTCTGAATATGAAATCAATCAACTTGACCAAAAATCACAAAAGAACTAACTGATGTGGGCAGTGGACAAAGGGTGAAATCAGTGAATGAGGCATTTCTTAATGTCACATCCATCTTTCATCATCAGCTATCAGAGGGCGTTTGATGGCTGGGGTGGGCAATGTTCGGGCCGTGGGGCTTTTATGTCATCTCCTGTCAGTGAATGTTGTCCCCTATGGATTTATTAGCGTCATGGCCCTGTCCTCCCCTGGTCTCTTTATCTAAACTCAATATTCGTACCAATTGAACCGCGGTCGGACTAACACAAACGGTACTTTAAACACGATGGCTGCGGTGAATTCATGTTGTGTGTTTGCCAGCGCCCAGATTCTAATAAAAATTAGGAGATAAACGATCCACCCTAAATTTCTGAATTACCATTCAGTTAGAAGTTTCTATGGATGGTTTATGGGAGATTTTCAGTCATAACATACAAACAATTCGTCCACAAATCATTGAATCCTATAGTACCTCTTAAACTTATTTCACAGTAAACAAATAATTCACTTGTGTAATTTACTGTCTAAATTATTTAGCACATACGGAAGAAAGAGAAAAAACTCTTATAAACCCTTAGTTTTCCATAGTTCGTGAAGCAGTGAAAGAAAAGACCTAATCATTGACGATGCGTAATTTATTTGTCTAATTGAACAGTTTTTATTGTAATTATGTTTAATTTTTTTTTTGCTACAGCGAAAAACAAATTAAATTGGTTATAACATTAACATCAATCGACTAGTGATTTTAGGCATTTTTTTATTTAAAGCTCATAATTTCCGTACTTAATTAAAAAAGGTTTAATTTTTTAACACGATTTTGATCTGCAGTTAACGTGCGTAAGGAAAATAAAACTTAATTTTTAAAAAAATATTTTATATGTATCAATATTTTAACAATTTAAAAAAATAATGTTATTTCCAAGGCTATAAAGTTTGATAAGTGAGATGGAATAAATCCATTAATTTTTCGGTTTTTCAGCCCACTGCGAGTCGAATCGGGGAAAACTTGGCCACAATTCCAGAATTTTCTTTATTCACACTTTTCATAAAATGAAAATAATGATATAGTAATTGATTGTTGTCAAAACGTTTTATTATTTCTAAAATTAAGCAGTTATATTACTGATATAACTTCAATTAACAAAAAAAAAGGAACACTAATTATTAATTTTTTTAGTTAAAAATTAAATTTTAAGATTCAAAATTATTTAGTGATAGCACTAATAGATTTTGAACCAACAAAGAAATAACTAACAATCTAATTAATTATTTTTCAGGGGAAAATTAAATTAAATTTTAATATTTAAAACTAATTAGTGATATTGACAGAATTTAAACCAACAAATAAATAATTAATATTTTAATTATTAATTTTTTAGTGCAAAATTAATTTTAATCATCACAGAAAAAACATTAACTATGAGCTGCATCATCACTGGTCAATAAATAGTATTTCATTAATTTTTTTATTTGAATATTTATTTTTTTCGTAGGGAATAATTTGTAAGCTTGATATCAGTGGGTTAGAAGATAATTGAAGCCTTTTGAACATCAATCAAAATATTTTTTATATCGTTAAAAGCGATTTGAAAAATATTTTTTCAATTTAAATCCAGGTAAAGAATTTGGAAAATCATGATTTTTTAACAATAATAATTTAAATCTATTTTAATTCCTCTATCGTTTAAACTAATAAAAAAATATGTTTGAAATATTAAAGGAATATTAAGCGAATAAAAACATTATTGACGAATGTTATTGTGATGGTGAAGTTTGTAAATAGACATGATATTAATAAAAACTTAAGCTATAAAGCGTAGACACAATTTGTGTAAAGCTGAAATTATTTCATTTTTATTTAAATTCAATTTTCTTTATCTATTGTTAAAATTATTTTGCTATTATATAATTAGTATTTATTATTATGCTGTTTTATTTTTATTACTGCGATATACTTTTTTATTATTATTCTTGTTATGATATTTTTCATTCATTATTTTGTCCTATATATAAATATATAGTAAGGATAAATACTTGATCGTGGCAGCTCGTATTATTGTTATGTAAAAAAAAAAAAAAATAGTTATATTGTGAAACAAGTAAACAAATTCAAAATAAATAAATAGACAGATAATTATAGCTAGTCAATTCTGTGCACTGATTATAAATTACTATCTCTAAGATTCAACCGATGAGGGCCATTAGATCAAAAAAAAAAAATTCAACAAGTAAAGTGAACAACATAGCCTGAAGACAATAAGTCGTATTTTTTAAAACTTTATTAGATTGATAGATATTAAAATCTGCTACACTATATTGCCCACAATATTCATTCATACTAAAATAAAATAAAATAAGAATGAAAATAAATATAAAAATGAAAGAAATAAAAAAAAACAGTACACACAATTAAATAAAATCTCTCTTAAAATATATACCAACAGAAGGATAAAGAACATGAATAATCAAATTATGTGTATGAAAAAATAAATAAATAAAATAAAATAATCTCTAGTCACATTTATTTTATTTAATCATTATTTTATTTATTCATTTTTTTATTGTTCAACTGATAAAAGTGAGAAAGTAACTTATAATTATTTTTTATAATGACTGTTTATATTTCTTTGTATTTTTGCTTAAGTATCTCTGAGGCTCCTCACACCTCATCTGTTGATTTCTTTGTATTATTCTAAAGGGACTCGTCTTATATACGATATTTACACAATCAACCTGGAGGATCCCTGAGCCCACTCTATCTCCCTTAATAAGTCGTATTAGCAAAAATATTTTAACAACTTATTTTTCAAAATCAAACCTTAAAAAACCTTTATGTAAAATGTATTGAATTATCTTCCAATGTTCATTTGTGTTTTAAAAGATCAATTTAACTCATATGTGTCTATTCGTGTATAATCTAATTAGTTTGTCATATTTATAATCTGTATTCTTAATATATTGATTAGTACCATAATTATCTGATTAATAATTTTGAAATATTATTTTTTAATTGATGAATAAGAACAATAGTTATTTCATTTTTGCTATACATAATTTTGCCTAGTTTTTTCTTTTTTGAAAAATAATTTTTAAACATCTAAATTGATTCAATGCCTTGAAGTTACATGTGTTCAATTAGGCATACATTTAAGAGCCTTATCTAAAACAATAAGGAATCTATTTACGATTTAATATAATACAATTTTATTAGATTACACTTTTAACTAATTTAGGAGCGAAAACGATTGATGTTTTATCAAAAATAGACCATTATGCAAAGAAGAATTCTTCATTTGGCCAGAAGGTGTTTTAAAGGAGTGATGTTCCAAGCGGGTTGCTACGTACACACCATACCAGAATAAGTCAAAACAATTATTTATTTTTTTCAACATATAATATATATAAAAATAAATAATGTAAACGAATCTTTTTTCAGTGGTGATTTTTTTTTTCTTTTCCCTTTATACATTATTAAAAAACATTTTTATTGTCATTATTTTTATGTTTATTAATATTATACATTTTTTTAAAATTATGTTTATATATCTCTCTAAACATGTTTGTTTTCTTTAATTCAATACATATTTTCCCATTCGACAAATATAAAATAAAATGTATTTACAAAATAAACTATTAAAAATTTTTTTAATATCTTTATTGAAATTTACAACTGTATATTATATAATACATTCAGTAAATTTGATCGTAGTTAAAATGGAGTGTTACAGGCATGTAGAAAAACTACCCATTGGTAGCACTCTAATGAAATTTTACATTAGCAGGTCTCGTGGCCATCTTCTTTTCAGCCGCCTCGGAGGATTGTCAGGAATGGAAGAGGATGCAAGGTTAGAAACTAGGAGGTTTGAGTGGTTAGGGAGTTTATAATGGAAGGAATGAAATCTGGTTCGGGCTAGATCGGTTACATAGGGAACATTAAGGTCTTTATGTATGATTTTATTTGTGACAAAGTAAGGATCATTGAGGATTTTACGAAGGATTTTGGATTGTAAGGATTGGATAAGAGAGGAAATCGAAGTGGAGCCCCAAAGCTCAACTCCATATGTCCAGATTGGCCTTATTACAGTCATGTAGATCAGTCTTTTGTAATGAGTTGG
>NW_027108332.1:408388-410382 GCF_000696795.3 Halyomorpha halys | reverse complement strand
AAAATAATAATTTTATTCAAATGAGAAGGAATTTAGAAATCCAACCCTACCGACAGATTTATTTAACTACTAACGCATGTTTTATGTAAGAACAATCTTTTATTTTTCTTCCTCAGCTGTCGGAAAATAGCGGCTGGAAAACATGTACTGCTCTACAACTAACCAGTTACCCAACGTCTGGCCAATACAAAACTAGGTTGAGAATGTAAATCTGAAGAGAGATGTTAGTATATTTTTTTCTGACCAGTCTATCAACAATTGTATCAGATAGTCCCAGCACCCTTTTAAAACATTATACTAATTCATATCAACATTGGTATTGCTATTATTGTTAACTGAAAAACATACTATTTTTTTTAACTGCATTTAAAAAAAAAAAAAAAGCTGGGGTTTATCAATTCGTCTGATTTTCACCCAAAACTATTCTTGAACCAAATCCTGTGATTCTTTTTTTAATCAAAAGAGTGAAGTTCAAAGTTGGTCCCATATAAAGTTTTGAATCTGATGAAAGTTTTAGAGTCAGACAGAAAAATTGCAAACGGGAACAACAATATAAAATGCTAAAAATAGCATTAAAACTAAATTTATCAACAACTAAGCAACAGTAAAAAACAATATTATAAATATTCAATCACTAAAACTATAACTAATTAAATAATAAGAATAATAAATAACCAAGTCTATAATTTGAAAACCTATAAATTAAATAATACAATAAAACCATATGATTATTGCTTGTGGTCTTATATACCGTTTTGAAGTAGTATTTTTTTTTTTTACAAAACATTTTCTATCATAAAACTCTCTGATTAGTATATTTTAATAATCTCAACTCATCTCCATAGTTTCCTAACGAAATATTCTTGGATTTTAATACTATTTTCGCACAATTCAGACTTTCCAGATATATGTTTCACCTTGATGTGGACATACTTATTGGAAAAGGGCCAGGTAGGGTTGTTAAAGAAAACAAATGAACAACTGAGTTCACTTCTGGATCCATTTAAATACTTTAAGTTAGGATTAGTTCTAGTTATTTATAAAAAAAATAAATTAAAATAAATCAATTCTCGTTATTAAAAATTAAAAATGTTTATTTAAATATTTTTAAAATAGATTTTGTTAAAAAATCTAACATTTCAATATCGATTTTACCACATTTTTTACCCATCATTTAGACCCCTCTAGAGCTTTTCTAATTTCTCTTCTAAAAATGTTTGAATGTAAATCAGATAAAAAAAAACAACATTGTTTTTAAGAATGCTAAACTATCAATTATATCGACAGGCATTTCTGCAGTCTAATCTAACATCATACATAACCTGATTCCTATTAATACGAAGAGTGGCATTAAAATAAAATTTTAATTTCACAAATATTTAGAATTTTTATTTAATTTTTTAATAAATCATTTACCTCCATTTTTAATGTCTCTCAAAAAAAAAAATCGAGTACCACTAGAGCTAAGGAAACTGCTTAGAAAAACTATAGAAATAATGGACCAATGTTTATCCGCACGAGAGATGGGTGCATATGTCACTCCCATCAAACGCCGTAGTCTATTTTCTTCAAATTTGGCACAGATGTTCCTTGAAGTCAGGAAAAACGACGTATGTGTAGAGGTTTATATTTTTAAATCTCGATCCAAGATGGGCGTTTTAAAAGCATAGTATCATAAAAAATCTATTGGATTATATTTCCCAATCACAAACTAAAGCGTTTTTCGATTTTCCAGAACTTTGCAAAGAAAATTCCATTTCAGTTTAAAAAACTTTCATTTCGTTTTTTTTTCAATCAACGGTACGAAGTCTACCGTCCAAAGACATGGTTGGAGAACTTGATTTGGAAATGTCCCTACAACAGTGTAATATAATAATTTAACAGTTATTAAATTAATAAATAAATTTCTTTTGATCCAGTTCTCTCCCCGTTCTTATTGCTCTCCGTTATTTCGGCTCTCAGTCCGTTGGCAAGGAGATTTATCCAAGTTTTAT
>NW_027108332.1:405758-408168 GCF_000696795.3 Halyomorpha halys | reverse complement strand
CCCCTGATCGCAATCATAAGGCACATGTTTTTTTTTTGTTTTTTTTAAATTATTTATTTAATGTAATTTACAACTGTAGAAAATAATACAATAGGTAAATATGTAGTATGTTTCATATACACTTGAAAATCTTGGGAAGGTACCACCCATTGGTGGTATATGTTTTTGAAAAATATTTTGTTAAACTTTTTTTTTTAACATTAGGGATTTACACCTCCAGAAACCCCTAAAACACGAATTCCATGATATGGTTCCTTATTCTAAAATTACAATTCTGTATTAATATCATTGTATTATTTATATTTTTAATTTATTAAGAATATCTGCATAATTAAATTGTTTGTATCTGTTTTGAAATTAACTCATTGATCTATGCTTAAATAATTATCCATATGAATTAAAACAGGACTAATTGCAAAATTTTCAACTTCAAATAGAAGTATGAACAATAATATGCATGAAGCTATACATCAGAAATCAACTTATCCTTATCTCAGTTCAAATGACAATGGAGATATTTTAGACAACGATGTTTATCATTAGAATTTTATTTTGGACTAGCAGGGTGAGATCTCAATGTAAAACAATAATTTGGTTGGAATGCAACATTGATAAGTAATTATTTATTCATATTTAAGCTCGTAAGTTATTTTTTATATATCGTGAATAAATGAAATTTTTAATCACATTTGTTCCTGAAGATGGCCTCGAAACGTTGTGACTTATGATTGATTTTTAAAATTAAACTAATTAAATAGGGAAGATTATTTTCACTACACTTTACTAATTAGCAATAGAAATTGTTCAGGCATTTGAACCTAAATTATAATTTTTTTTTAAAATAAATCAAATGGTATCCTTGTTCAGTCTCAACACTCTTTATTATATTAATAGTCCAACGTTTCGGCCACTTCGGCCATCCTCAAGGACAATCTAACAATTAACAGCTTATTATACATTCATTTGTAACAATTTAAACAACAACATTATTATTAATAATTTAACATACTTTAAATATAAGTTTACACCTTACATCCAAATTTAAAAATGTTTTTCAGGCTATTCTGCTCAGGTCATTAATTACAAGTCAAATTATACTATGAAAAAGGCAATTAATAGATATAATATTAATTATTAATAAATTTATGTCTAGTTACCTATTTTGTCACAATTTCATTGATTTTTAAAACTTTTAATTTTAGATCAGCTTACACTATCAACTATCACATTAACAAACTATTTTTAACCTTCCATACACTTAGGTCAGGCTTGTTATTAATTTATTTCAAACTGCATATTGGTCCAAATTTTTATTTATTCCATTATCAGAATTAATTGTAAATAGTAACATAAAATTTTACCCATATTTTTCATAAATTTATTTTACTTAAAATCTCTGCATAATGTTGGTCCAAATTCCTAGTATCGGTTTTAAAATTTACAGTATTGATGTTCTCTGATATATAAATTGAATTTACTATTTTTCTTTTTGAACATATTGTTTTCTTTATGTAAAATTATGGTGTTATCAAAATAAATTTTTTATTGGCATTTTGCTACATGCTGCACTTGTGCTGTTTTATTGGGATCTTTCTCCTTATTTCTTATATCATTTCTGTGTTGATATATTCTATCCCCTAACAATTGCTTAGTTTCACCTATATAGACAGCTGGACAATTAAATACGGAATTTTATATATCAATCTTATTGACTTTTTGAATCAATTTTGTCCTTTTAATTGCTATAATCATTTTTAATTTTATTATTTGGTTTGTAAGATAATGAGTATTCATCAACATTATACTGTTTAAATGATTTCTGGATATCTTCTGATAAACCCTTTATGTAGTTAAATCCATAATATTTTTTATTAATTGTTTTATTATTTTTTTTTATTTTTACTATTTTTGGAATTTTTGAGGTTTATATCCCAAATTTTGTAAATTAATTTTTTTGGGTAAATATTTTCCAGTAATATTTTAAATACTTTTTAATATACATAGCCGACTACCATCAGTTATTCTGATTGTTTTGTTTACATAATTATTAATTATATTGTATTTCATTTGAAATGGATGGCAAGAATAGTAATTCAATATCAAATTATTCGTTATCTTGGACTACATCTTGACAAACGACTAACCTGGAATCCTCACACAAGACTGAAAAGACAGGAAACTGCACGCAGATTCCGACAATTACAACACTTTCTAGACAAACGGTCTAAACTTGTAACTCATTACTAAAGACTGACCTACATGACAATAATAAGGCCCATCTGGACATACGGAGTTGAGCTTTGGGGCTCCACTAAACCTTCGAATTCCTTTCGTATCCAATCTTTACAATCCAAAATCCTTCGTAAAATCCTCAATGCTCCTTATTTTGTTACTAATAAAACCATCCATA